>NC_089685.1:24675200-24710200 GCF_031753505.1 Anomalospiza imberbis
TTTTTCATTCCTTTTTCATTCCTGCATCCTGGGTTTTTCTGCATCTCTCTGAAATGTTCCTGTTTTAAAACAATGACCCAGTTGCACATTCTCTGGTATGTTCCTTATATTTGTGGCAATTTTGCACCTACCTTTCTCCTTCTAAATGGCAATTTTATGTAGCAGCTCAAAGAGATTGCAAGTCTCTTGCATGTACCAAGAACAACAGTCAAGGTTTGTGTTGTCTTTCCTTACATTCATTCCTTTAAAACTTCAGTTCAGTACTTTCAACATTAATTTTAGCTTCCACTGATCAGAATAATATCTTGCTATGTATGAACCACTGTTTCAGAAGTACAAATCTGGTTTCTTCATCTACACAGTATGAATTTACCAATCTCCCAGGCAACCTGTACTGCCAGATACAGAAATCCCGTATCTCCAGTATGTAAGATCTGAAGTTAGAATGTAAAACTCACTCTGAACTTGGAATATCCCCAAAGGTGGCCAGATCAGTCACTGGAAACAAAGGGAAAACTGTAGGAGAAAGTGGGGGGGGACTATAAAAGGATAAAAAGGTATGTCGAGGGAGATAAAAATGACAATCATTCTGGATGGCACATAATGATTAATTACAGATTTACTAATAAACCATAGGGACTGGGCTTGCACTTATTTACTTCATTTAGGGTAACCTGAGACCAAGGTCACATTCTTCAGCTGCAGATGAAGTCAGATGTGGTTCAAGAGAGACAGAACGGTGGGGAGAGGAAGTGAAAGGTGCCAGCAGATGAGAGAGCTGAGGAATGCATCTTGTCTTTTGGATATTTTTATCAAAGTCTAAGCCTCCTTCAATACTTCTAGCTTAGAGGTTGGCATGGCAGACACCAACCCTGTTTTCAAGGTCAGATGTGCATATCCTGCCCCTCTTACTCTTGTTTCTCATAACTTGAAAAATGCTAATTTTTTTTTTTGGTGTCTAAAAAAAAAACCATAAGAAAGGGTTAACAAGACAACAATGTGAGCAACAATGAATAAAAAATAAAAATTTGGGAAACAAAATTTTGCCTAACAGACTCTGTAGGGGCTTAGAAGAGGGAATGAATGAACCTTGTTTAAATGTGGCCACATTTGAATAAAGCATTTAGCTAAAATATAACCCTTGATCTTGTTTTCTATTTCTAATGTGTATTGTAACTTTTTTTTTAATATATATAGTTTAAAATGTCACTGATGTTGACAAAGATATGGACAATTTCTGTTGCCATTTCAACAAGTTAGTCTAAAACTTTAGCTCCTTCTTGAGCTTTTCAATTTTTTATTCCAGCTTTCTTTTCTGTCTTTTTTCAGGGGGGTGGAAACTAATATATCTAGGTAGTTAAATATTTAGAAAGCCTGATTCTGGGATGTATGCAACATATGAAGCCAATAAAGGGCAATAGTGGCAGTGTGTTTAGCCTTGGCTTTAATATTCTTGTGATGTTAACTTGGGACCTGAGACACCTTTCCCCTCCTGAGAAGTGTCAAAATACATCATATATTAGTATAAAACAACATAAATTCAATGTTAATTTTAAGAGATGACTCAATACTTTAGATGATTAGCAAGGAGCAGCAGCTATACCTTGTTACCATGTACAACATCCAATTTAAACACCATATCTAAACAAGAAGCCAAATAACATGAGGAGTTTTAATTTTCTACATTCTTCTATTTATTTTTCCCCTAATGCTGTGATACAAAATGGTCCCTCAGATGGTTTCTTTCATTACTGGCATTAAATGGTGGAGGGATGGACAGATTTTCCCTCTCTAGGTTAGCTCACAGCCCACTTCCTTCGCCCCTCCCTGCCTTTCCTCCAAAATGTTGCCACTGACATGTGTGTATGACACTGAAATATTCGTCCCCACTCAGTATGCAGAGGTGGCAATCCACCCTTACTTCTCTCATAATTTCTATTTTTTTTCTGCTCACTTACAGTGTTGCTCAGAGAACAGTCTGTAGTCTGTGGAGAAGTCTTTAATATAAATTAAAATTATTCTCAGATGTAATTTAAGTCAGCAAAATAGGCTAGTCTAAAATCGATCCAGGACTGAAGGAGAACACACTAAAACTATTTGCATCCTTTTTCTGGCTAACCATTGAGCCATCAGGGCTGAGGATCCTTGCTCCTGCTCCTTATTTGCAGTTGCTAAAAAACCCCATCACCTGCTCTCTGTTCTGTATCAAGCATGCTGGCCTGGCAGACTAAAAGGAATTTTAAAAAAAGGAAGTGTTTCTTCAGGAATTAGTCCATGATGCTATGTCCATGCAATGCAGCCCAGGAAAAGAAGCAGTAAGATATTAATGATGGATCCTTTTACAGAAATATTTGAGAGGTTGGTGTATTATAAAAAATATGCAAGCATTTGGTGCTTCATGGTTTATAATGCCCTGAAGCAAATTGTAAGCCATCAGCATCTGGGAAGATTAGAACTTTCCGTTTGGGTTTTGATTAATCAAATATATTATGAAATCTTGCTATGTCTTATTTTTCAGAAAGTCTATTTTTGATATTAATATGTCTCTGCAGATTAGATACAGATTAGATACAGATCAGTTGTTTCATGAAAATAATTCTCTTATCTTTTTTCTCTTGTACAAAATATTATGTTTTTTAAAATAAAAACCATCAGATAAATATTTAAACATAGATTTTCTTCATCTGGGTGTCTTTTCCATGCTATTTCACTTATAAGCCTTTTTACAAATGAGGCACTTTGAAATGTGGGACCTTTAATATTCTCTAACTTCTGAAACAATCACCAGAGGCCTGTAGACTGCTTCCTAGGAAGAGACAGCCAGTTGTATTTCATTCAGCATCTTTATGGCTGTGTGTCAGAAGCCTGAGTGTTAAACCACGAGTCTCATCCTATTAACCCAGTAATATAACCTTGAGCTATCCAGACTTGCAGATAACAACAGTACCTCTAACATGTATATCAGTCAGGGTGTGAGCTTTTTATCACGTACAATTAATGTTTAAAAGTACTTGCATTAAACAGACAAGTATGCATATTTTGATTCAAAAAGATGTAGAGTACATTTTCTAGCATTAGAATAGTAACATCAGTTATTCTATCAGTGTATTAAGGGTCTGTCGGTAATTATATCATAATCCTCTTTTAGCCATTTGGAAAGGGCTAATGAACTTTTTCCTAATTTCTCCAAACTGGGGGAAATGGATGTTTTAATGTTATAACTATGCATATCAAAAAGAATTATCAAAATGAGTGGTCCCAAGTACATTTCTGCTCTCTTCTCTTCATGAGGGCTCAATAACTTATTTTTTTAAACCAAAGCATTTGTTTCTCACCCTGATTTCGTAGGATTTTCTAAAGCCTTCTGAGTTTACATTCTTGTAGAGAACTTTCTCATGCAACTTTCTGTAAACAACCTATTGTTTTGCATTCTTTCATAGAGGCGGAGAGATTTGAGGGACTGGTAGTTTGCCCAGTGTCATTGGAGGGGTGGCACGTTCACCCTCCAATCCACTGGCACCTTTTGAGAACTATAAATGATTGGAGTCAGAAGAAATAAATTAGTCTCTTCATCGTGACCAGAGCTGTGGTGCGTCGTTTTTCCTTGTGTCCTCTGGTGACATTTGTTTACAAATGACAGTTTAGATAAAAATGGTCATTCAAGATTTCATATTTTTAGTTGAAGAAGGGCACAGCTTTCCAATTCAGAAAGCCGATTTCCTATAAAACTGCAATCTTTTCCAAGCAAAATGGTAAAGCTCCTTTGCACAGGGAGCAGAGGTCCAATCCTGTGAGCTGCTGAGCAGCCTATGCTCTGCTGGCAGCACCTTTCAGGATCAAGTCCATAACGCATAAGCACACCAGCTGCTCTGATACTAGTGACCTTAAACGTTTTGGTCCACAGGGTCAATGATTCATGAACTAAGACAGATTTATGGTACACAAGTGACAGTAGTGGTTTAAGAAGAATAAGTAAAGAAGTTGTGTTGGCCTTCACTTTGACTCTCCTTGCTCACAATGCATACTTTAAGGCCTGGGTTTACCTACATACTTCATGTTCTGTTTTTTTCCTTGGAGACCTCTTCTGTTTATTTGTAAAACATCTTCACAGGAAGTAATAAATTTTGCTGAGTAAACAGCCAGTACTTTGGTAACCAGAATAATTGTACTGACAGGTTTACAAAATCACTACTGCACTCTCTGCTGCGTGAATATTCGTAAGAGGTACATTAGGACATACATGTGGTCTGAGGCTTCTGGATCAGCTGTGTGTGATGTCCCATAGTTGGGCATGCAGAGATCAGCGACCCAGGGAGCGCAGTTGGATGCCTCTGATTCCTGGTCTGCAAGCCTGGCATGTGGCCAAAAATGCACTAGACATACTGCTCTCTTATTGTGCTACACTCATTTGAATGTCCTGCATCTTAAAAATCTTAAAAGCTCCTTTATTTTATTTGATGTTTTATTTGATTTTAACTTTTTTTTTTTTTTTTTTAATTCTTCCCAGCAGCCATTTTCGTTGTCTTTTGTTGGGCAGAGAGCTTCTTACGCAAATGGATATTTTTTGGCTGGGGGGGGAGGGGGGGGGGTCCACTTGATCGCATGGGAGTGTTCAAGAGCGCTTTCACACCTGGAGCAATCTGGTCACCGCTAATGAAAAGCTTGAATTCAGCAGCATTTCTCTGCTAGCACTTCCTGCCACTCTGGGCTCACTTGTACTGACTGCTGAGAGCCCAGACACAGGTTTGGGAGGGGGAGCTGCTCAATGCAAAAGATGTTTGGCCTCCTCCATACACCATTCCCCTTAGCACCAGCCTGCTTTTTTGCTTCCCTACACATAAATACTGCACATGCATGCACATACATGCAGTGTCATATAAATGAGTGAATAGCCTGGAGGTAAATGACTGATCTTAGAGCTTTTTTTAAGATATTGTTGATGGTTTCCAGTGTACACATTGTAAACACGTGCTTATGCAGGCAACAAACGTACAAAGGCATATTCCTTTTCTGTGCTCTGAAAGAAAAGCAGATAATTTTGTGACAGAGTTGGCAGGCAGATAAACAGTCACAGTTTAAAAATACATAGGATGATGAATAGAGTTTCAGAAATGAACCATAGTTTATCTTGTTAATTCTTACTGTGTCTGAGTAGTGATGAAAGAAACAGTGCCAGAACTCAAGGATATGATGAATAAGAAAGAGCAAAATGACAACCAAAGGCCCTGGTGACCAGAAAACAAGCTACAGTTTGTCCCCCAGAGAGAGGCAGTGATGGGTTGAACTTGCCATTAGAGGGAAGATTAAGTGTCCTTGGTTCCTCAGTTAGTTAATTATACACTCAAATCTTCCCAGTATATCACATAAGCCAGGCATTTTGCTTTTGAATATCTGTATGCTGACTACTTGGATTGCTTATTGGTTATTTCTCTTGACAACTCAAACCTGAACATTAAATCCCATTGGCAACAACTATCTGTCAAAAGCAAAAAAAAAAAAAAATAAGATTTGTGTATTTAGTTTTCATTATAGAAGTGCTTGTAGTTGAAAAAATATGTACCTGTCAAGTTTTCGACATCTCGCTGGGGATGCAAGCAATGCTGTTGTGATTTCAAAACCTGGCTGACAAATTCACGTTCCAGTAGTAAAGACAAATCAAGGGGTTTTTTTTCCCCTCTTTTTTCCCTTTTTTTTCCTCTTTTTGCTTTTTTCACCGCTTTGACAGTCATACATAACAATTTGAGACCTAAGTGGCACTTTGATGCACTATTCCATTATTAAGTGGTATAGTCACTATAGAATAGATGACGGGCCCGTACTCAAGGCATTGTGAATTAAACAGCTTTCAACAATAGGGGAAATTGAATGGCCTACAGAATTCTGAAACATAAAAAAATAATGATTAAAAATGTGTTTCAGAATCAGCAAGGCATATAATTTAAAATAATGTCAGGTACTGAAATTCAAACTGAAGAAAACAAAGTATGTTTTAGACGAATCTTTAAAGTTCAGAGGAAACATGAAATAATTAGCAAACATCACTAAACCCACAATTACGAATTTTAAATATGGTTCCTTGATGAATCTTAGAAAATTAACATGACATAAAAAAGTCCTACCTAAAATTTAAAATGTGAAGACATAAAACCTTTTCTCCTCTGACTTTACTTTGATAGTATATTAATTGACTAGTTTTGTACTGGCATTTCCTTGTGTCTAAAGGTAAAGTTTTCAACTAAAGAAACATTGACTTAAAGTACTTAAATTAATTCTTTTGTCAATAACTATACAGCTAATCAATACACCTGGAATTAAACAACAGTTTTTGGCCAGAAGGCATGCTAATCCCTGGTCTCTTTTTGTTGCAATTCATTAATCATTCAGCCCTTCCCAATTAAGATTTCCCTGTCTGAATTGGAAAGTTTGAGACACCAAACATCCCACCATGGCAAATAGACTAAAGAAACTCAAATGAATGTTTCCAAAAATTACTTTTTTCCTGGGAAAATAAAAATTCAAAAGCTACTTTGATAACAATTCATGCTATATTTTTAGTTAATAAAATGTAAGTAGATATTTTTTCCTATTAAGATAAAAAAAACAAAACTGTAATACTTGTTATACCCCAGAGCATAATTGGTCATATATTATCTTTTGTTTTTAAGATTATTAAAGGTTGAAAAATTACTTTTCAGACATTGATCCAGTGAGATTACTGTTAAAAAAAAAGACACCAAGCAGTAAAAATTATATTAGTCCACAAAGTTCCTAAAATATTTGCTACAATACTTATCTTTCTGCAGTCCTGAAAACTATATCAATCTGATCTATATCTCTGAATAGGATGTGGATTACAATTTCAGTGCTTAGTACTCCAAATTGTTTTTTTTTTTTTTCCCTTATTCTGCACTAGGAAAAAAAAATTGAATTATTCATTTATCCTTTTCAATTGATAATCCTGCAAAGCATGTAAAGCCACATTAGGAATGTAGTGTACTTTGCAAGATGGCATAGGGTATGACTCATAACTGCAAACAAAGGCCCCCAAAACCAAAGAAAAAACCCAAACTTCTCATTTTGGGTATGATATCTCAAAAGATAAAGGTGATCTGAGTGAGTTACTGAAAAATATTTCATCAATATGGTACTTTTACATTCTGAGGCACTAAGGGAGAAAAGAAGAAATGTAATTATGAGAAATAAAATAAGGATTTTCTTAGTTACAATTCCTGGCCTTTCACTGATTGCAGTAAATTATAAATTATGCAGTCAATGTAGGCCAACAAAAGAAGACATCTTCAAATCTCAGTCAAAGGTAATTACTTAAGTCGGCTGAATGTTCCCTTTTCATAGAGTGTGATCTCTCTTTGACAGCTCACACTGACAGATGACCTTCTCAGCGACGTTCTTATCCTTCGGATCATGAGCAGTGTGCCTCTCTCCCTGAATATCTCTATATATTTGTGACACTAAGCTTTCAAATACAGCTATTGACAAATCAGAACATCAGTCTAAGTGCTGGTCTTCCTATCACTCACAATAAAGTAGCTATCACTTGTGGTGTTGTAGAGCAAGCACATCTCTGAAAAATGAGTTCTCACCAAGTGCTAATTTGACACAGCTCGCTTGCCTTCCCATAATTGCTCTGTCATTGTCAGTTGGCAGTTCGGGCTCATTCCTGGAAGCTGTGCCGTACAATTGGATACAATTACTCCCATTTACCACCACTATTATGCCACTGATGTTGCCCAGTTCGCATATTGACATGCCTCATTAAACCTGGATGCAGGCCATTAATGAACATTGTTAGCATTTCTCTTAAACTTTTTGCCTCTAATAAACAGTCAGTGTTCCATGAAGGAGCACTGCCATCCTTGTGATATGATATTTATTATCTTATGGGGGAAGGGGACTCTGCAAATGGAAACTATCCAGATGCTGTGAGAGAGATGTATGGTTAGATAGTGGAGAATAGCCCTGGCCAGGAGGACCTTTTCTATCAGGGGCATCCTGCCATTAACCAAGTGACCTCCCCTATCCAAGAGAAGACAGGAAGGATAAACACGATAACTCGGGGCAGCCCAGTCGCTGCAGGTTTCTCAAGGTTGCCCCAGCTCCTGTGGCTCCCCTCAGCCCCCTCCTACCCCCAGGTGGTGCTGCGGGATGCAGCAAAGAGCATTTTGCCCTGGGTCCTCAATCCATTATGTCCAGCTACTCCGATGTGCATTTTTATTCAGAGATAATTATGTGTTGATCAGAGAAGTCAGCGGCTGTCACCCATATGGCAGGCACACCTGCAGTGTGACATAGGTGGTAACGATGGCATGCTCTTGAGCTGTCATGACAGGGACAGGGACTTTATTATGTATATGTCACCATTTCTCTTAGGAAAATTATCCTTTTCTGCACAATGACAATAATGAATCTTACAACACTTTCATAAACCCTGTTTCTAGGCCCTTTCCTTGACCTTCATTAAAACTCTGCCTAGCAAATTCACTGCTCTATGAACAAAATGCAAACTTTCTCAGAAAATGCTACTGAGCTTATGGAGTTTCTTTTTAGCTGCATTTCACAAACTGGCTCTTGGACAGTCAGTGGCCCTGAAGAGCAGATCCCGCTCCTTCGAGGCCAATGACAATGCTTAGAAAGTATAGGATAAGGACTAACTAGGTTTTAAGTGCTAGAAATCTCTCTGGGACTTAGAGAGTCTTGCACTTAAACCAAGTTTATAGGAGAAATTTTATCTGTGAGTGATATAAATAACCCTTCTGTTCAACACAGAGTAGAATATTTTCAGTTAGAAGGAACCTACAATGATCTAGTTCAACTGCCTGACCACTTCAGAGATGAACAAAGTTAAAGCATATTACCAAGTTCATTGTCCAAATGCCTCTTAAATATTGATGAGCTTGGGACATCCACCACCTTGCTAGGAAGCTTATTCCAGTGTAATATAATATAGAATTTTACTACCCTTGAATTATTCTCCCTCTCTTCTTGGCTTTATTTTCTTCATTCTTCACATATTTCCTTTTGCTGTTTGGTTCATGGCACAACAGAAAGTCTCTGTGGAACTGAAACCCAAAAAGAACACACAGAAAGGCATTTTGTATCCAGGGAGAAGGAAGAAAAGGGAAAGAGAAGCAAGATTTTTCTATTTATCTCAGGCATCTGCAGAAGTTGTATCTAAGTATCAAAAGGAAAAACTGAAAAACTCCCAAAATAATGTCTATTATTTAGGTGGATTCATTTTTACTGCAGACCATTCTAATTACAGTGTTCTCAGTTAAAAATTAAAGATTGAGGTAATAGAAAAAATGTAAAGAAAATTAATGTTGTCACTGTCTTTTTTACAGATAACTTTTTTATTTTCAAAGCTTCAAATCTTTGAATATGCAGTTTCAGTTGACATTCTTCAACTTTTGGTTATCTTTATACAGATGCATGTATGAGAGTGCGAGTGTGTAATATGCCTGCTTGCTGTGGTTGTGCCTAATATTTCTCCCATTTTGATATATACAAATCTACTTTCTGTGATATTCTTTCAATAGCAATAGAGTACTTCAGAGTAGAAGTAATTTCTTATATGTGAATGCTGTCTATCTGTCTAGAGAGAATTAAGGGACCAGGGAATTTAGCTTGAAATTTACATTTTAACTTTAAATGACTTTAGCAAAAGTTGCTAGCAGAAAAAAATGTAAAATTTGGGACAGTTGCAAACTTGTGAACTTTCTTAGTCTGTTTTAAATGTAAATATTATGCTGTTGAATGTGCTTGTGAGACATGTATATGAATTCTGGAATAACAAGCCCTTTGGTTCCACTGTGGTCTAAATAACCATGAAGAATGTGGAAGTATATCAAAAGTATCTGAAAACTTTAACTGAATAACCCAATTTTATACTTAGTAGCTTACTTTTTTTATTCACATTGATTTGAATTATTTTCTCTATAATGACCTCAAATTACTTTGACAAATGTTAAGGTTAGGATATGAATTTAAAGTTCTCAACTGTATTTCTAAGGCGTTATAATTTATTTAATTAGTTCACTGCCACAATTGCAAATAATAATATCATGGTGCTATATTTGAAAATAGAAATATACAATACCTCAGAAACAATTAAAGTCCTTTCACTCCCTGTTCATATCCTGGTCAGTATCTGGAAAAGCTATAGAAATATTGCACTTCACTGGAGACACACAAATGAGTATACGAGCCAAATGAAAACTCACTAAAATGAATAATTACCAGAGCTGAAACTGCTCAGAATACAAAATGTTCTGAGTAACAAAAAAGGACTTAAACAAGAGAGGACTGCCGGGTTGGTTCACTTAGGGATTTTAATAAATATTAGTTAGGTTGGTTCTCTGTACTCCTATTTTCCCCTCACAATGGTCAGCTCCAAGCTGTCTACCACGGGAGCTCTTACATGTCCATCTTACAGCCACCCCCTGTTTATTCCTGAAAGTTCTGTGTCAGTCACCCCATCCTTGCAATCCTATTTGTCCCAGAACACTGTACCCACCTCTGTAATGTTCCTGTAAGCTGCCGTGGTCCGCGTCACTCCCCTGTCCCCTGTCCCCATTGGGTGAGGGGGGTTTCTGCCCCTGTCCGCCTGCCCCCTATTTAACCCAATACTTCCTTTGTCCAATTCGCCATTTTGTCCACGCGCGCGACCTGGGAATGCTGCTCCAACCACCACAGCGGCCACGCAGGAAATAAACAGTTCTCACCACGCAGGACAAGGTGTGCCTTCTCTCGTCCCTTTGCTTCCTCTCAGCTACGGCTATGAAAGCTGCATTACCCACCCCGGAGCCCTCAGCCCTAGAGCCTCCGCGCACGTGGCAACCCCGGTCTCACCAGAAGGCAGTGCCTAGCTGAGCGCCCCAGCTGCCTGGGACCAGGGCGAGAAGAACAAAAGCCGCAGTGGACAAATCTCCATTTATACCCAGAAACAGCATCACAAACAGCCTAGTGGTATCTACCTGTGCCATATAGCTCAAATATATGGATCACTGTCAAATGAATATATAGAGGGTTTTAAGATCAGGTTAAGGTGATACATAAAGCTTCTTGAGTATCTTGAATATCTTATGGATGCAATATTAAAAATAGGCAGTTAAGCAATAAAATAAAAAAAAAAACCTTTTTTGTCATTTTTTTTTGAGGTGGGAGTAGAATATTTGCTATCTGGAATGTAGAGGTTCTATCATTGGTGTTCTATCAATCTATCTGATACAATTCTGTCTTTTCTGAATCTGGTTACTGTTCTTCAGTCTTCATGAGAGGAAAAATCCCACAATTATCTATCATGGACTACAATGTCACACAGGAATTGGAGAACACCATGTTGGAAAGAGATCTCAAGACAAAATCTATAGTGAGGTAAAGTTGAATGATGAAAAAAATGAAATAGTATATTTTTCTTCTCTTCCTATCTGACAGGAATGTATGATATGACAAGAACCATATGAGTCACTGGGTCATATCCTGCATGTAGAAGAGCATAACACAAGTAATACAAGAGTACTTCTACTTTCACTGTGAGCCACACAGTGTCTACCTCCTGAGCACATATGAACTGAGCAAAAATATATCCGAATACCTCAAAACTTCAGAGCATAAAATGAAAAGAGTAAAATCCACCAAAGAAACCATTACCTTTGGTAAACCTGCCTTTGATTCCTGAAATGGCAAGTAATTTCTGGAGGTTCTACACAGTAAATCTAAACAAGAAACTTCTGTATGTACATTTTAATATAAATGATGTTCCATGACAGTAGCAGGATAACTTTGTCTAAATAGCTGATGAAGTTTTATATATTATTTTTTGGGGTTTTTAAAAAGTTCCTCTGGCATCAGTGGCAACTCCAAACAGTCTAGCATTACAGAGTAAGGTGAGTAAAAGTGAGATTTAAGGTTTAAGGAAATACAGCCCATAAATAAGTAATGATCAACCTGACAGAAAGTATAGAAAAAAATCTTTTTAAAATAAAAACATGCTGCAGCTATGTTTTCTGGTGTCAGAGTGAGCAGAGTAGCATAAGCTATTGTGTTACTGAGATACTTCTGGTACAAATCAACATGAGAAATGAAAAACCATCAGGAACTTTATGTATCTTCTTTCAGAGTCTTTCTGTTGCTTAGTCCACCCAGGTAGTTTCTTGTTTCTTTTCTGGAAAAAGTCTGTTCAGGGACAGCAATTCTCCTAACTAATGTGTTGCACACTTCATAAGGAACTTCTAAATCAGACAAGACAAAGGCTGGGATGAAAACACAATGGCCAGTTACTACAGGAAAGGGAAAAGAATTGCTCTTAGAAATGTTCTTGAGAAAGAAATGCAGGGACAACCAGGCTCCTGCTCTTTGAAAGCTGCTATAACATGACATAGATGCTGAAACTAATCAGCAGAGTTTCAATTCCTAATGCAACAGCTGTTATGAGATGCTATAGGGTGGATTATCATTAGGGTTTCACAACAGTGCAAGCTTATGAATAGGGGGAACAAATCACAGAGTTCTGTGAACTTGTGTAATTACAGCTATACATATTCTGGTTTTGCTTCTTCTACCCCTCCAGATCCAGCAGAAATATATTCTTAAAAGAAAAAAGTTTACCAGAACAAGCTGTACAGTATGCAGTCATTTCATTTGGCAAAGCAATGTGACAAACCTAACTCTCATTTTAGTTCTCCTCAAGGTGGTTGAAGGTTATGGTGATGACCCCAGCATAACCTTTAGGATGGGCAAGGCTAGGTTAGGTTAGGCTAGGAATTTTATACACAAGGATTTGGTAAATCCCATTAGAAACCATTCTGAAGGATTGGAATGAAGGTGATGGCTGAGGGAGAAACTGGCTAAAGGAAAGATTTTCAGCAGATGTGCAGAGGGCTTCTACATGGAAAGACAGACTACATTTGCAGTGTAAGGGAGATGTGTCAGATAATGGCTGTATGCATATGCGTAAAAAAATGAGATGGGATGAGGGTGGACTCAGATGGCCTGGACTGGCAGCTTTTGGGAAGGGATGGCTCAGAAAAGTTAGCTATTTTTTGGTGGAAAGAATGAATATGTGAGGAAAAGAAAATGTCTGCCAGCAAGGAGATGTAGACCGAGTGACAGAAATTTGAGGACTAAGAGTGTATATAATTTGAAAAGGAAGGGTAGGAAGATGAAGAAGGAGGGAAAGATAAAAACAGAAAGGAAGAGCAGAGGAAGAAAAAAGGAAAGTTTTGATCCACTCTTCTTGTTACTTTAAAGTCAACTCTTATTTTCCATTATGCAAGGGAAAAGCTGATGGGTCAAGACCATTTTCTTCTTTCTCATTCATCATCCATCTCTGGAATTTACCTTTAATCCTCACATATTATGGAAATTAGCATACTATAAAAATTGAAATAGATAGATTGTCAAGTGGTGTTCCAGATTTTGGCCTTGAAATCTAGGTAGATTTCATGAGAATAGTGGATGACATGCTAGGGAATGTTTGTGAACCTACCACTTAAGTGAAGCACCATCTGCCAGACTTCACACATAGCACTAACCTCAGAATCCCACTCTACCTTTACTGAGTGCTACTATTTGAACTGTCAGAGTAAAAATGTGACAATATAAAATGTCAATAATATGCAGAAAATCCCCAGTATCAATCAATAAAATATAACCTGAAATATGCATTTAGATAGTTTTCTATTTGCAGACAAAAAAGTATGTCTTAGTTTTTATTAACTTTATAAAACTTCAGGGTGCAAAGAGCCCATAAAATGTGTGGATGCATGTTACCTTATGGTGAGAAATATTTCCTCAAAGAAGTTAATGTTTTTTGTCCTGGCTTTCATGTGTAAGTCATGGGGCTATTACTTGTGTTAAATAAATAATATTTGCATTAAGGATATTAGTGAGCATGTAGAGCATATTTGCATATTGTAAATACACTTGTATTTTTCACCATGCTTTATAATTTTAGTAAATTTCTTCTAATGCAACATAAATGCCCCATGAGTACCCCAAGGCCATCAGAAGGATCAATTGACCTGCATGCACATGAATTCACAGCATGTCTCCGCAAGAATGGGCACATAGGATAGTTCTCTCAAATAATGAAATGTATCTCACTTTTTCACAAGAGGTGAAAGAAGTTTAGGAACTTTATATCCAATAAGTCTTTAATGAAAAAATCAGAGAAAGAGTCACAGTCTCAGTTCAGCCTTTTGGTACTTTTTCCTGTTTAATGTCTTTATAGTCTTGGCTCAAATAATACTTCTTTGGCAGTTATGGTTTTAATTTATGCCACTAATGGCAAGATTTGAGGGCTTTGAATTTTTAAAAGCTGTAGATTTTTAGAAAAAGAAACACAACCCAACACATCAGGGTTTTTTTAAGCATAAAAGCATTGGGGTTTTTTTTTTCTGTTTTTATTTCCTCCTTTTTTGAAAGAGTGCAAAAGTGTTAGCTAAGATATATTGGAGGAGGTATATCAGGGAAACATTCAATCCAAATTTGGTAACTTTATAATTTGTTTCAATGTTTGAAAAGAATGGTCTTGTGCTTCTTATTTGACAGTACAACAAGTGATTTATTAATTGATCTTTAACATGTTATAAGAAAAAATGTATTGTAACTGCTGTATGAAGGAATTATTTTACAAATTAAAATCAGAGCATACTGAATCACAGGATTAGCTGAGCTGGAAGTGACCCCTGAGGATCATTGAGTCCAACTCCTGTCCCTGCACAGGACATCCCCAAGGGTCACACCATGTCCCTGAGAGTATTGTACAAATGCTTCTTGAGCTCTGTCGGGCTTGGTGCTTTTACCACTTCCCTGCGGAGCCTGGGAAGCCTGTTCCAGTGCTCAAACAGACGCTGGGTGAAGAACCCTTCTAAAATACTAACATAAGCCCCCCCGACACAACTTCAGGCCATTCCCTTGGGTCTTGTCACTGGTCACCAAAGAGAAGAAATCAGTGTCTGTCCCTCCACTTCCCTTCACAAGGAAGTTGTAGACTGTGATTTTTCAAAGAACAGGATCAACAACAAATTAATGTCCTAATTTTACAGCCTTACCCACAAATGTAGGTCACACCAATGGCATTAAGATTTTGCAAAGCCACAGGATCCTGAGTCGGGACAAGTTGGTGAAGTGTTCATTTACACTGGCTGATTAGTCAGATCATAACTGAAAAACCAAAAGTTCTGTTCAAGTTTCCAAGTGTGGTTCTGAGCAATACTGCTTTATCATGACATGGAGACAGATATAGAAGTGCCCGAAGTAAGATGAATTTGGATTGGAGGTCCATAGGAGGATGTGCAAGGTTGTGCTGGTGTCTGGCTTCATGCCAGAAGCAGGCTGTCAGAATTTACATGACTGTGGTCATCCTGCATCCAGCCCTAAGCTGGCTCATATCCATCAATGAGCTATTCTGACCCATACATTTCCAGTCTTGTGGTCTCTCTCTGGGAGAAGAGTTGGAGGGTCTGTACAACACAGGAGTTTGATGGCTCCTCTGTGCCTGAACCTCACTGCAGTTTCACTGCCTCAAAGACAGAGAGAGCTGGAATCCACATAAATCTTTCTGTTAACCTCCCTGTACTTCAGACTCATCTTCAGTGACTATGAAGGGATTGCTCTGCAGTGTTCCTCAACAACAAAGAAAAAGGAATAAAATCCTCAAATAATTTAGCTTAGACGGTATGGAAATCTGATATCCATGTTGCCTTACTGCATTGAATAATTTTACTAGACATTTTTCATATATGCGCAAATATATATCAATTAATTTATTTTCATGTAAAGTTAAAAGTCTGATTTGTTGACATGTTTTATAAATTGTTTCATTTGCAATTTAGAGTATTCATGTATTGACTTTCAAACACAATTCAGAAGCTTATTATTTAAAAAGGCTGTAATTTTGTTGCAATGGTGGATTATTCTGCTATGAATAACTGAAACTACCACCAATAACTATTTAAAATATCCAACCTAAAGAAACATACACATGCATTTTTGTTTCCAAGCAAAAAAAATTTTGCTAAAGGTAACAGCTATACTGCATTATTTATTACATGTGTGCTGTCATACTTGATGACACTCTAACCCTTTGGATATATAACAAATTAAATGAACTCTGCTGAAGAAAAAATAAAACAGTAAATGAAGACCCTTGGAGCCTGAAGCCATGAGATGTTCATCAGCAGTCTGAGTCAACAGTTTCCTAGTTAACTTTGAGAAGCACAGTGTCCTTCTAGGTGTATTTACCCTGCTGATCTTAAACAGAACCCCTTTTCATGAGCAAAATAGCTGCACGGGGCAGGGAAGTTTCTGTTATGTTTGGATTTCAATACAAGAATGCTGTCATCTGATAATAAATGTAATAGAAGTTCTTTGTTTCTGCAGAGACTGCAAATTATGAAGGGCTTAGTTACTGATCTACTCACTGTTATTGTTTAGAGACTTAAAATGTATCTTGACTAGTCTTTAATGGCCTCTATATTTACATTTCCCTGCAGATTCATTTAGTTGGCAGTTGTACACATTTGTGCCTGATGTTGCATAATTTTTGTTTTTCTGACATAAACTGCCCTGCTCATTTTTGTGAAACCAGTGCTCAATTGAGTCACCTGAACAAAACATTTGCTTTACAACATCAGCCTGCTAGATTGATGTACTCAGAGACAGTACAAAATAAAGGATGGCCATTTGGGTTTTCCACCAGTCTAGCAGCCCAAAATACTTTTCAGTTGCCAGAGACTTATGCTAATGCCTCATGGACTAAATTATATATCTTATAGAAGGGCTAGGTAGACAAAACTTAAGCCTATAGATTAAAAAGTTATTCTTGCAAATGACCCAATGGCATTAATGAGGACATAGCCACCAGTCTTTGCATGGATGGCAAACATGGATAAGACTCTCCTTCAGCTGAGTGATTAGACTCCCAAAGCACTGTCATCTACAACCTGTTCTAATGGTAATTTAAGAATTCCTCTGATTTTTCCAGCTTCCTGTTGCCCTTCCAGAACCCATAGGACTCCTATCAGAGTTGTTTCACTCCTGCTACCTCCACATGGGTGTTTCAGATACCCTTTAACATCTATCTGTAGTTTCTCTGAAGCTGAACTAATGACTTAAACACCCATTCACTATCAGAGAAAAGAAACAGGTACTGCTATGCTGTTGTCCATTGTCCTATTACATACACCTAATGTAGGACAGCAGAACAGCAATTGTCTGAGAGAAGTTTAATTTCCATTGATTTCATTGCGGATGATTTTGTTGACCTGTGCTGGTGACAGCAACATCTGGACAGGTGAGTCCCATAGCATATTTCTAACACTCTCATAACAGGTGTTACCATTACTGAGAATATCTACACCATAACCAACACTCTTGGTTTCGCAAGTCTTGACTTCTGTTATGTCATGACCCCTTTCAGATTTCAAAAAGATTGGTTGTAATACTGGTCTCAGGTCAGTATTACCACCTCTCTCTGCAGTGTATAATCAACGCACTTTCAGCATTTTAACTTCATAAATATCCCAGCACTTCTCTGACACAGAATACTACATATATTATTTTTATTTTTGTGCTAATCACTAGTGATTGCAAAAGTGTATTCCATATTCCATTAATTTTTTGCAGACTTTTTTGTGCATTGATCTGTAGCAGGAAAAGAAAGAAATTCTTCTTGTCTAACCCACCAAGTAGTACTGATATATTTTTATAACAATAACCTTACTGTACATTAGTGTTTCATACTTCTCCTCATAAGAAGGCAGTGACCAGCACCGATTTGACAAACCAGATAACTGGGATGCCACAAAAAATCTCAGAGTTTGGAGCAGCTCCTACATTTTTTATGATAGACTGAAATGTAAACCACTTTATATTACATTTCAAAAACATCTGCCAGTTATATGTGTTTGACTAAGCTGTCTTCAAGTACTGTTTCAGACTTAGATCAACATTCCCCTTGTGGGGCAGAAATTTCAGCACCTCATTGCTATCTTTTGAGCAGCTGCAAACCACAGAACAAATGTACATTGTTTCCTCCTCTAGAGAGCCATCTGCCTGATGGATAATAGCTCATGTCTGCTACTTCTCAGCCTGGTGGCCAAAATCTATGCCATGAATTTGAAGATGTTATCTTCATAACCAAGTGAAAAGTTAAGCAGAAGAAATAAATGTACTCACAATTAGATCATATTAAAATTTGTATATGTAAAGAGCTAGAACAGAATTTCCTGGTAGCATTGGTTCTGATATCTCACTGATTTTAAATGTTTGATTTGAATGTCAGTTTAATCTTGGTTTTTTCATTATGTATGTGTGGATGTGAAGCTCCCACTCAAAACACTTTTTTGCTTGCAAAAGTTACCAGTTACTACTGCCCCAAATATTTCTGAGCTATATCTGTAGTTATTGCACATATTTGCTCAATATTTTATTAACTGTTAAATTGTCCAGATTAAGATTTATATTTCTTTCTGTATGCATCATAACACTCAGCACATCTAAACTGCAAAACATCAAAAGTTCTCCAATATAAACAATATATAAGCAATATGAATGAACATAATAATTTTCATTCATTAAGTTTCATAACAATGAGTTTTATTTTCCAAAATCATATGAACATTGTCAACAACAGATGTCTCGCTCTCATGATACTTTAATTCTACTTGATTATTTTTTTCTAAGTCTACGATTTGTTATGACTCTAGTAGTGTGGAGTACTGTGTCTCAGGATGAGAGTTGTGATATTTGAATATTCATAAGTACTTATTATGCAATCACGGTAGACCAAATAATTTTTGAATAAAGAACTCTCTCTGCAACAGTTAGAAAAATAAAGATTTTTGCTGTAGGTGGGAACCTGGGATGTTCCCATAATGTAAGTTTAGAATACTATTACTGATGGCGTTGTCAAACTGAAATGTAAAGAAAGACACCTTTCTTCTCCATAAATTGTTCCAATTAAAAACACAGTGAGCCTGTATTTTATGAATACTATTAGTACAAAAGATTTTCAGATTTCTCAGTGCCAGATACAGAGAACTTCATGCCAGAGAGAATTTAATTTGGAGTCTTAGAATGAGTGACAAGTTAACATCTTTTAATGATGAATTAATTGGAAGTAAAAGCATTGCAATTCCAATATATAGAGAACCTTGTGTTTAAAGACACAGATTCATTGAGAGTGGTTCTATGACCTCTGTGGTACCAGCAAAGGTTGGGTTCAGTGCAGGCAACATCCAATCAGTCTTTCAAGGTTAACTACACATGCCAAGTTGGGAAATGAAACAATTACTAACAAATTTTATGGGTATATTCTGTCAAATTTAAAAGGCAATAAGAAGTCTAAATTCAAGTATGTCTCAGAAAAGTACCCAAAAATAAGAAAGAAATTAGGAAATTTGGGTTGGGTTTTTTTGGTTTTTTTTTTTTTTTTTTTAATCTTCCTTAAACTGTCATTCTGAACTATGCACTGAAAATATTGGGGGAACTGAAAAAGGTATGTGAGAGATACCACACACTGCTGAAGGGAAAAACCCACAATGTGCAGGGCAGGAATGCTCAGGAAGGATGACATCAGTCAGGACCTAGGCAACATTGACACAGTGAGCCTGAATGATGAATTATATTGTAATTAAATTTTAATTAGCTTATCCTGCTTTCCTTAGTTTAGAAAGTTAAATAAACTTCATTTTATGCTATTCAGTAAACCAGTAAGCTAAGTCTAGGATTCTGCATTAATTAAAGTCACCAATATGGCAAAACTGTGTGCAAAATGTAAGGAAGAAATGTTTCTTTGCAACTGAAGTAGTTTCTTATGTTTTGTATCACTTTTATATTTTTTAACTACTTCCCATTAATGGCAGTACGCTGAAGTCTCAAAAGATATTTTATCATAATCTTACATATGTCAGGCAAAACAGCAAAGGTATTTTTATATAACTAAATGATTTCCCAAAATTACAAACTCCATTTGTCCCCCGTGTAACTGGAAACACACTCAGAGAAATAATAATAGCCAGAACAGGAAGTTGAAAAGAGCAGATCTAAGTTGCTGTTTAAAAGGTTTGGATTGGGAGTAGAAATAGCTGATACTGGAAAAATACATTTCTGTGTTTGTGGCCTGATTCTCAGCTGATGAATTTCACCCAATGGATCCTTTGAGACCTTTCAAAACTGTGTTTCCATGTGGTAGCAAAATACTAGATTCTAAAATTTTTATCTTGTCATTTTGGAGTAAGCAGAATTTTGCCATTGACTTCAAGTCTAGGTGGGTAGTGATACAAACTATTAAAACATGAATTTTTTCCTCTTTGAAAAAAATTACATTTATAAGAAATGAGATTTCTTTAGCAAAATATATTCCATTTTGAAAATTTCACTGAATAACTGTATACAGGATGTATCTCCCAAAGAGAAACTGAGAGCAGCCTCCAGCCTGCAATCAAGGAGATTAATATGCTGCTTTGGCTTTCCTGAAGGAGATCCTCATCTCCAAATTTGTGTGTGCTTGAAAACTCTCTTTATTGTCGTTTTTTTTTTTTTTTTTTTTTTTTGCCTCAAAATCTCAAGCAAATGCAAATAAAATAAATTCTTAGGCAAGAGAATTCTTGTATTCATGTCACCTGTTCCATCTATATATCTACAGACTATCATTGTACTCTGCCTATGATAAGCAGAGGTCTGGCTGACCAGTAATGCTGGTGAAAGGGGAAAGCTCTGCTATATCTGTTTTGTAACTGATGAGTGGAGAAGGCCCTTTCTTTTTCTCTACTGATTCTCCCAGTTCACCAGTGTGCAGGAGCAGCACCTTTTTTCTTCACTTATCTACAACAAATCAGCACTGCTGTATGCCTGGATTTCTCCTCTGTTCTTCCTATCTGCCTGCTAGATGGTTCCCTATGCAGGCATAATTATAATTGAGTTATATAGCCTGTTTCATATACCTGGGCAAAGCAAATAATCTTCTCATCTCAAAACCAACTAAGACAGAAGTAGAGGAAGTTTAAGGGAAGAAGAGAACATTAAAAAATGTGGAAGTCAATCAGCCAAGTCAGAGTAATTAAGAAAGAACAAACATCACATTTGAAATAGGCAACTGGAACAGAAGGAAAACATACTTATTTCTGTAGAGTATAAGCTGACCCATAGCAGATGTTGTTCAGACAGAAGGTGGAACACAGACATAGGGGAGAGAAAGACAAATTCTTGCTGATGTCAAAGTCCTTGCTTTTCATTTCACTAGCAAGGAAAAAAGATAGCAGTGATATGTGGAAAAAAAAAGCCAAAACCACAAGCTGTTGATGACCTGCTGCTTATTATTTCAACATATTCACTTGCTACCAGCTAATTGAGGAAGGCAAAAATCACACAATTCGACAAGTGAAATATAAAAGTTCAATGTGACATCCATTCAATTATGAATTTTGCAACAATATAAAATAGCAAATGCACTTAGGTATCTTGTTTTTTTAATTTAAAACATTGTTGAAAAGTGTTACGCCTTTCTACATGGTTACCTGTATATTCCTTTGTCTCCATAGGGATGTCCGTTGAATTTCAATTTATCAGCTCTGCATTTCTTTTTGTATTACTCTGATGTATAGATTAACCTGTCAGACTTAACCCCAAGTCTTTGACCTCTACTCTCAAGATTTTTCTCTGCAATAGCATCTACACAAAACCTGTGGTGGAGAGGTTGTGGTGCAGTTTGGGAGAGCTAATTATAATTAATTAATCAATTTATTAATGCTTTGGAACATTCAAGTTCTATGATGGCTCCCTAAGTAACCTCATTATCTTATTTTCATTACCTTCCTCTTGTCTATTCCCTTCTTTATTTTTGTGTCAGATCTGCTTGCTGCATCTAGTTTCAAATTAGATTCTTCAGGGCAGGGACAATGTCAGACCTTGTTTGTACAGTAGCCAGTGTGTTTAGGCCTTATCTTGACTGGAGCTTTTGGATACAACTGTAATTAATTATAATTTACAGTTGAGACATAGGAATGTTAAATGCCTTGTTCAGGGTGTCAAAGCAAGTCAGCAGCACAGCTGCAAATGAAACCCACATGGCATCTTTCTTTACTCAAACTGCAAGACTACTGCTTGCTTCTGAGGGTCTTCTGCACTGAAATAAATGTTCTAAAATATCACAAAATATTCCGAAGAAGAAGGATGGTGTTCTTTTATTTCCACAGACTTCTCAGAGAAAAAGGCTTCAGATACCTTATACTTTAAAATACAGATCTTTTTTTGGTCTATAATAACGGAAACCTCTTGTTGCCATAAAATTACTTCTTGCCTATTCTCAATAAAATCTCTTTGTTTTATTATATTAAAAAAAATCAGTATGGTGTGGAGATATAAAAGATTTAGAAGACTGAGATAAAGTGAGATAACGATTTGGCCCTGAAAATGGGACTGGTAGTTGCTGGAGTAGCGATGTTATACTGTAGGGGTATCACAGGTAGGAGTGGCTGCTCTTAGATATATCTTTGCAATATTTAATATTAGAAACACTTATACAGGACATTCCTAATTCAGGAATTTATTCTTATCTGTTAGTAGTTTAGTTCTACACCTTCAAGAACTTAAAGCCATATAAGATGATAAGCATTCGGCCAAAGATAGAAATCCTTCATGCTTTAACTTTGAATTCACTGAGTTACGTAGTTGAATCAATTCAGCTCTAGCCTTTCTAAATCATGAGCTGCAGACTGCCATAATCAGATCTTTTCTGTTGTTTCTACTATCAACAACAAGCTTGAGAGAGTGACATGGCTGTAGTGCTCTTACTAATTAGTTAGAAGGAGACAGATTTGTCAAAGGTTAATAACAAATAAGAATATACATGAAAATTACTGAGTTTATGTGCATCTGCATGAGTGACTGTCATGTAGTGTGCTTTTTCAGGGATGGGGCAGAAATGTTCTTTGATCAAACCAGTTCTGGAAAAGAAACGTTATTTAAAACAAAGCTTTTAAGTCAGTTTTAGGAAACCATAAAGATTTTAAAAGAATTTTTAAGTATCTGTGGATCTTAGATTATAAAACAATAAAGAAACTGTATAAACCACCCTGGAATATGTGAATAAAAATAATTGTGAAGCTAAACTTCAGGTACAGAGATTAAATCTAACATCTACAGTGGCAATAAAAGAAATATACACATTCAAATGTACATCTGAAAAAACAAAACAAAAACCATAAAATAAACCCTTAGCAATTTGCAGATATCTAAATTCACCAGGTGTTTCCTTCAGTGTTTCACAGCTTCCTAGATTCCAGTATTTCTCCAGTGGGCATGCCCAGGGCACTCTGCCCTGTAACTGGGAAGTTCCTGCCTATCTAAGTGTTGGTGTACCTTATTCAGCATGACATATCCCAGTGCTAACATACCTGAAAGTTCAATATGTAAGAGAGATAGATCTAAGGCTGTGGCAACTCAAGTCTTTTAGTCCCAAATGAGACTGCTTTTTTGAGTATAATCTGACAGTTATCCTAACATAGCATGCTTTGTTTGGTATCATGGGCTGGCTTTGAAACATGTAAATTTTATTCCATTCAAATGAAAATAAATAGGCATATATGGTCTTGGAGTGTACCAAGATTTACGCATTTGACATTAGAGGAAACTAATGGTTTGTAAGCTACAGTTTACTCTTACCTCATTAGCTTGGAGTAGGTACAATTGAGTCTTCCAACTTGAATGCTGAGATCTGTCTAGCATGCCTTATTGATCCTAATCTGACTCTCCTGGTATTCTCTGACATGGCCAGTCTGCTAAAAAAAATCTACTTTTCCTAATAAAAGTGCTACTGACTGTTTCCTATATATTAACAACTGCTTTGGCTTTCTGTTTGAGGTTTGTTGGTTTTTTTGTTCTTCCTATGATAACTGAGGGAACTTCTCTCAGAAACTAGAGTATCTACTTTTATGTTTCAGCTAACTAATTACAAGAATAATATTCTTCTAGGCAGGTTCTTTTCCTGAAACCGGAAGGAATTTACCCTGGCTACACAATGACAATGAATAGCCAGTTTCTATTTCTAGTTCCAAACAATGAATTTCTGCTGAAAAAATCATGTCTGTCAGCCCTATTGAACAGACTCCAGAGCTTCACTGCTAGATCCACCAAGTCTCATTGCCCTCTCAGTATTGTCTCTCTCCTTGCTCCTGTATCACAAAGCCATTTCATATATGAATATATTTTGTTTTTCTAGCTCCTTAGATAATCTCTACTTGCAGAATCACAAACACAAGCCAACATTTTTTTTTTTTACAGATCACAGCCTTCTAATATTCTGCTAAACGTATTCAGTCTTATTTTTGGGTCATTTTCTTTATCCTTCTTATTTCTCTAGGTTGTGGCTACTTACATCCCTTCTTTATAATCTTTCTTTGAAGGTATTTATAGACTCGTATCATGTCCTGCATTAATCTTTCCTATTCTCAAGTATATAAAATTGGATGCCTCATCTCTTCGCTTACATCTTTTTGTCCAGTGTGGAGCTCTATTTTTCACTGCCATTTGTTTGCATCTCAAATGTAAAATTAGTTGATTTTATTGAAAGATTTCTGTGAAATTTACTCATGTGTTGAGTTGACGCTGGCTAGATGCCAAGTACCCACCAAAGCCCCTCTTTTTTCCTCAAATGTCCCTCCTCAACTGGACAGGGGAGAGAAAATACAGTGAAAGGACAGGGAGACATCACTCATTGATTACCACTCTGGTAAAAAGGTGCAAAACAGGTTTGATTGAGGAAATAAATTTATTTTTTTACCAATAAAATCTGAGCAGGATACTAAGAAATAAAACCAAAAAATGAAGCACCTCCTTCCCACCTATCCCTCCTTCTCAGGCTCAACTTCACTTCCAACGTTTTTTACCTCTTCACCCCCTAGCAGCGCAGGGGGACTGGGAACAGGAGTAGCAGCCTATTTATCACAAGTTGTATCCTCCATTGCTTCCTTCTCAGGGGAAGGACTCTTCACACTCTTGTCCTACTGTTTCTCCCACGAGAGACAGTCCTTCATGAACTTGTCATTTTACTTGAACTGCTCCAGTATGGCTGCATTTCACAGGGTGTTGTCCTTCAGTAACCAACTACTCCAGTGTGGGTCCTGCCAGGAGCCTGCTCCAGCATGGGCTTCTCATAGGGTCACAGCCTTCTTCAGGTATCCACCTGCTCCAGAATGGGGTCTCTCACAGGCTGGAGATGGATCTCTGCTCCACCATGGATCTCCATGGACTGCAAGGGGTGAACCTGCTTCATCTGGGTCTTCACCATTGGTCTTGCCTGGTAAACCTCCTCTCCCTCCTTTTTCATTGGTCTGAAAAGTTGTTTCTCTCACATAGTCTCACTCACTTCTCTCTTCCCTGCTGTTGCTGTGCAGTTTTTCCCCATCATCTTTCTTACATGTATTATCCCAGAGGTGCTAACACTGGGATAGCTTTGGCTGGTGGTAGGTTTGTCTTGGAGGTGGCTGGCATTGACTCCATCAGACTTGGAGAAAGCTTCTAGCTGCTTCTCACAGACCTATTCTTAGAGCCCCCTTACTACCAAAACCTTGCCATGCAAACCCAATCCACCTTTCAACCTTTTGAAAAAAAGGTTAAATAATTTTGAATCTCAGTACAGCTAACATTCCATCTCTCAGGCTAATCCTTATCTGAAAGACCGCAGACAGAGGAAATACCTAGATAGTATTTATATAGTAGTCCTTTCAATCCTTAAGTGATTTCTAGAGAGTTATAAACAGGTAAATCTGTCCATAGATTATGGTAATACGACTATAGTATTTTTTTTACTTGTATTTCTGAGGAATGGATATTATTCAGGTTCCATATGTCTGCACTTTTTGTCTGCTCCTCTCTAGCAATTCTCTAATCTGCTGGCGATTTTAGTTTCAGACACATTTGAGAGAGGAGTAGAATCATGATAAGTATGTTATTTCTTTAAGAAATAAAAACAATCGCTTGAAGAAAACAAGTGATTGGGTAGAAAAGATGGAGAAATTTACTAACTTTATCTTTACAAAGAGAGCTTTACAGAAAGACAGCACAGTTTTATTAGACACCAGAGAATCTTGTTTGCACTGGTGGTTTCTGTGTCACAGTTTTCCTCATATTTGGTAATGCAAAACCCCTAAACAAAGTTTTCCCAATGCCTAATTTTCTTAACTGCAGCTGTTCCCTTTGGATTTTCTATGCCGTAAAAAATGTAAAAGGGTTTATTCTGCAATCTAGTATAATTCAGTTAAGAATTATCTGTCAACCACAAGACACAAATCTATTTGCAATCAAGCTATTTATTATTTCTTGTGAAACTTGTTGTGTGTATTTGTCACCCTTGTTCTTTTCTTGGATTTGCTATTTTTCAGATAGCTGTCATCTACCCTTTCTTTTTTTTTTTTTTTTTTTGTCTCCTTTGATTGATAATTATGTTGACTCTCCCCTCAAATGAAACTTTGCTTCAGACACATTGTCCCCACATTTTCACTCTTGTGCTGATATTTGGAACAGATGTCAACCATTTGCTCCTGTTTGATATCATGTCTGTTCCAGCTCCCCAGTTCATGCCCCACTCGCTCCACACTAATTAACATAAGAAATGTAAGAGATTTTTGCTTTGTAAAGAAGTTGAAAAACTCTACTTTGAATCTGATTCTTGCTTAACTTCTGCCCTTAATTTCCAGCTTTGGGTGTGTTATATATAATGTAAACCCGGATTGCAAGGATATACAGTCCCCCCTGTTTTGTGCGGAAATAATTTTTTGCGTGGTGGAAACTGTAAAAGAGCTAAACAGCCAAAATATCTGGATTGCATGGCAAATAGGATTCCTGAAAATTTGCATGTTTGGATCTAGACTGGCTAATAAAAGTAACTCAAGAGGTGAGTTTGGACTTAAGCCAAGACTCTCAGGGACTCAGAACTAGACACACAAAAGGACATTGACACTGACTGCCACTGCAGGTACCTAACTCCAAGTTGAATTCTCAGGTTGCTTTCTAAGGTTTAGCACTTCAGGCTCAAGCTGCTGAGGTTATCACCTGTACATTTCTTCCTGGATTCAAGGACTGGATGCTGGATATGCTTAGAAGAATTGACATTCTGGCAGGGCATTTTCCATTTAATTTTACATAGGTCTATCTGCCCAGCATGCTGACTACAGTGTTTTCAGCACAAGTTTCCATTTAAGCCCTTGATCTTAAACTTGGGGCCCAGTATTTCTGTATATGTAACAGAGTACTTAAAAGACTAAGAATTGTGATGTAGCACATCAGTCTCCCATGAGGATTTAACTCTGAATAGTAAACAGACAGTGGCCAAAAAGTGACATCTGCAATGGTCTTTGAGTACATTTCAGACCTGAAACTTTGCCAAACAAACCCCATAGGGGCCCTCTAACTGTTGTTTCATGACCCTACAAATTTGTCTACATTTAGAAGTGTCTTCCTTCACATACAGCAATAGGATACATGAAGCTTTGTTTATCTAGTTCTTCATACAGCTGGATGGCACTTGGATATGAAGTTATAGAGCCATATAAACTCAAGCCCCCTGTGGCCCATACCCTCTATATGGCTTCACTCTGTATCTTCACAGCTGGCACTTTGAAGCAATACCTATGCCAGGTGCACAAAAGAGATGGAAAAATGAACAAAAATTTGGGTGTAAATGCCTAACTTCTTCAAAAATTGCACTTCAGATGCTTATCTCTTTTTTCATACCTATGTGCTTCAGAAAACTGACAATTCTCTCATACTTGTCTTTTATTGCCAAGAGCCAATAACTTGCTTTTAAATAGGTGTTCTACTGTTCAACATAACTATATTCCAGTACCTAGTCATCTCCTTGGGAATTTGAGAGGTACCAGGTTTCAAACAGAATCAGAGCATATCCTCAGTATTAGGTCCAAAAGGACACTCTTTCCTATATTTTAAAAAATCCTACTAAGTTTCCTGTATTTCAGATTTGGAGGTTCAACAAACTGTTGGCCAGCATCAATACTTTGTCTGAACACAGAAAAACAGAATCAATACTTTGAAAATCCCCTTGGCAGAAGAGTATTTATAAGTACTTTGGTACTGCAACAGTGGTTGCAAGGGAGAAGGATTTGCTGGTATGTCACCTGTAGCTTTGGAAATATCTTTTCTATCTGCATAATGGACGTGACTACTCTCTTTAATCTCTTTAAATTTTTGCCTTTGGTGCCCAAGCACAATTAGTGAATCTTCTGTACTTTCCATGGCTGAGATAACAAAGTTGTCATTAGAAATAAGATGGATTCCAGTAGTGACCACAGTGATGCTGCCTGGCACTCCTAGATAATGTTCTCCCCTGAGAATCCTTACCCTAGTAATTACTTTCTTCTCCCCTTTGTCAACCTATTTGAAATCTATCACTTTTAATGAGTATTTATCTCCAAGTCAGCAAATCTGTATTAGGTAGCACTTTGTATAATGTCTTATTTTAGTCCATTATCCATGTTACTCTATCCTATCTACACAGGCTTCATTCCTACGATTTGCTCCACGTTGACCAAACCCTTTGTTCATGCAGAGCCCCTTGGACTCCACCACCATTCCACATGGACCTAAGACTCCATCTGCATGGATAAGTGGTGAGATCTGGGTCAGTAATTACAACATAGAAAGTGATTAAGTTTTTTTTAAAGCATTGACTATTTTTAATAAGCTTACTTTTAATTATTAATTGGAATCTCCCTAAATATTCGCATATTGATTCCCTTGTATGCCAGAATATTATGCCTAGAATCTATGAAAAATTAATTGGCCAGATTTTTCCCAGTTCTTTCTTCCTGCCATATAGGGTTATTTTTAGTCTCTGAATCCCTAGCTTGATTAACATTATCTGCAAAAGTTCAAAAAGTCCTTTGGATAGCTCCTTAAAATATTCAGGTGCACCATTTTTAAATGTTCAAATGCAACTTAATTTTTTGCAATAGTGGTTAGTAAGCAGAGACATTATTACAGGGCATGTTAAGAGAGATAATCATCAAAGATGTTCAAGTCAGTGAACTGCAACTTGCAGGGTCAAGTACTGGCCCTAAAATTAGAACCCACATATTTTTATTAGTATTAACAAAGCTCATGACTGCTTTTATCATTTAAACCATTTAGCTATGAACTATTTAGTCAGGACAAAGGCCTGTTTCTTGGTAAAATACAGATGAGGAAACAATCTCTCTCAACAGGCTCAAGCTCATCACGAATGTTTTATGTGGCCAAATCATTGATTTGGTAGACATTGCAGATAGAGAAGGATTACAGTCAAAAAAAGGGCTTTCTCCTTAGGAAAAAAGCTCTGATGGAACCAAGGTAGAAACTTTGGGACAATGACCAAACCTTTTAATTTGTTGGCAAGGACTATCTTACCCACTCTTGACACAAGTGGAGCTCACTGCTGGTTTCAGTGTGCTTGGAAGGTACTCATCTCTGGTGGTTACAAAAGGATTCCATGGAGGAATACTGCAGAAACCATTGTGAGATGTGTATGTTCCTGCCTGCAAAGAATAGCCAGAGAAAGATCATAATCTCTGCAAATCAACAGCAGATAGTGCAATGATCTTCAGTGTGGGGAGAAGACAAATATGGGGGCAATGGTTTTTCATTTTTAATTGCTTTGTGCATATTTGGGAAAGGTCCATGTAAGGAAGATCATCTGTCTTCTCTTCTTTGCCATGGTCCACACATGGATGCAATTGTATTCACACAGCAGGTTGCAAGCCCAAGCCTGTAAATACATTTAGTAAGTTACAGGCAGACATAAACTAAAACCATGTGTATTTTCTTTTGAGGCAATCAGCTTCAGTAGTGTTGTCAGCACCTCTGAGAGCCTGCCCCAGGTGTAGACGACCTTATTCACCATAAACACATTCAGTGAAATAATTCTGATGTTATCCATTTATGAGGATATTAAGAGGCATGACACCACCCAGTTCTTAGGTGTTTCACTGAGGAATTTTTGGAACCTGAATTCATAGAAAGGGCCTTCACTGGAAAATCTTGAAGCAATTTTTTTAGGATAAGTTTTTGTACTGTTATACATGAAGATTTACTCATGAAGAGACACATTCAGCTACAAGCAGTAAGCAAGTGTAAAGATTTTTCCCTGCTTCAGATGTTAAACTAAAGCCTTATTAGGACAGGCTCTGGCTTCTGGATGGCAGGACACTTGATCTTGGAAAAATCAGATCTATGAGCTAGTAATCTAGATTCAAATCCTCAAAAGTAGTTCCAGCTACGTGAAAGCCCATAGACTTCCCATGAATCCCACTGAGAAAGGTTTAGGTTTTTAGGTTCATGAAGCAATCGAGGAAATGTTTAATTTCACCAACATCGTAAGTATCTACATATATCAAAACATTTCATAAGATCCCATCCTACATATACGATATTTATAATGGTCTAACAGAGCATGTGGGTTTTTTAATAATTGTTTTAAGTATATAATATTCTGTGACTGCAAAAAGCCTAGAGGAACCCAAGTCTTCTCTGTACTAAATGTCTTGATAACTTCTTACAAACTTATCACATATTTAATGTAGAAGAATTCTCCCTCTTAAAATGGGAAAGATTGAGCTTTGTTGTCCCCTTACTGTGGACTTGTCTTTATGACACAAATATGTCATTATTCTTTGTCATAGGCAAAATAGTCCTGACTCTTGGCATTTTTATTAATTAATGAAATTTATTGACCAGAAGTACAAACTGTGTGTTATTGAATTGAGTAAACATCACTTTAATTGTATATTAGGTAAACATCTTCCCTTTCCTTTCAGGAGGTTCACTTTCAGTCAAACAGCCCTTCTCCTCCCTTACCAGCCCCAGAATTTCTTTTTTCTTTGTATGGTCCACTTAGTCTATCCCAGTTCCTTTGGCGAGGTGTTGAGGGGCAGAAGTGGTTGCAGACACTGTGTGATAGTTAATTTCAGAACCTTGGTTCTTCCTGGTGTTGCTCTGCTCCAGAAAGGTTTACAACCTCTCAGGGGTTTCCCTGCCGTGAGTTCCATGTGAGCCTTTGTCCCTCAGAGGTGACCTCCTCTGACACAGAGCTCTTCCTTTGAAGATTGCATCTTGAGCTATGCCTCCAGCAATGTCACCTTCAATGTATCTTATCTATTTCTTCTTCCCCACAGCAGCATATGGTACTTTTGGAACCTGTTTTAGCAGAGGAGCCATGTGCTTCCGTGACTTGCTGAATTTTTACCACATGATGGAGTGCTAACACTTGTTTCAGGGCAGCTGAGCCCAGCTGTGGACAGCATAAAAGTGTTTGTGGCATATTCCCTCAGAGGTCACTCTGCAGCATCTTGTCAAAATCATGCAATTTCTGCCCAGCATTTCAATGAAAAAGTCTTGGTATTTTTTTTTTTAAGAGAATCCAAAGAAGTTAGGAAAACTTGAAGAAAAGGGGTGAGAGATGGCATTCAAAAAAATTAGAGAAATCAAGGCTTCAGGAACGAGGGCCTGAACAAGGCTGTTGAAGATCGGGATATCATGTAAGTACCTAAAAGAAGTTCCAGTTTGGTATACAGAAGACCTAAACCACAGTTACAACTCAAAAGATGAGTTGTGGACAGAAAAGCATAAAGCTAAAGATTCAATGGCTCATTAGCAAGGAGGATGAAGTTATTTGAAATTATGGTGCGCCAAACTATTCTTTGTCTCCTGCCTTCCTCTTGAGATGCATTTCACATCACAGGTAAAGGGGTAAATTGTCAAAAAAGGCTTAACACTATGACTTCTGATTTTAAGGCAAACTTCCAGCCAGTTGCCTCTTCTCATTCACCAACCCACAGTACGCTGTATCTCAGTGGAAGAAAACAGAACCAGAAGATAGATGACAGAAATCAGTGAGAATAGTAGAGCTTAAGGGACTTTCCCTATATATAAGGTGTTTGTGGTGTAATTTCTTTTTTAGAAAGGGTTAAAAGAACACTAACAAAATGCATGTATCTCCTGTTGGTGAGGGCATCTGGCCAAGAGACCTCTTCTCAAAACCTTCTTTCATCTGTGTTTACATTCTTCATGAATTATAACCATAGACAGACATATAACCACAAGTCAATCTGCAAGTCAGAAGTTTACATCTCACCCTATCATGGGGAGTTGCTGATATATTAAAAATACCAAGGTGAAGGATTAAATAAGAGAGAATAATTAAAAAGTGAGTAATATCCCTTGGCTGGGATACTCTCCCACTGCAGAAAAGATCTCACTTTAAACCACAGCTGGAAAAAGGTAAAGGAGGAAGAAGAATTTAGTGTATTTCTGATTTGAACCTATAATTTTCCATCTCTCGTTGAAGGGGAAGGAGAACGTCTCTGCCTTTTGATGGACAGGCATGCTCTGTAAATGATTATTGTGATGGATCTGTCAAGCAAAAAAGGTGGAGGAACACGATTTGTGAATCTTTTGTGAATCTAAGCATGAATTGGTGCTTCAAGAAATTCAGCATTGACTAGGCAAGAGACATTTTGCTCATATGCACCTATCAAAACTTGGATACCTAAAAGACTTCACTGGAGAAAACTTATCCTGTCATAGACACTTGATAAATTGAAGGAATTTTGAGTGCTAATCATAAGTATTAAACAGCATGCTCAGAGACTTATTAAAGCCTCCAAATGACTCTTGAACACCTACCACAATGTGGTAGGTACAACAGGCAGCCATAAGATACAAGTTGAACAGAGTTTTAAGTGACATAGTGTATAGACAGAAAAGGGATTACGTAGTGAAGAAGACAGATGGAGTGAACAATTGAATGACATTTACTAAACAGGAGAGGAAAGCCATAGGGGAAAGGGACAGCTGTAATGAACACATACATGTAGAATGGTGTGCTAGATTTAAAGGACATCTGGTGTAAGGGACAGCTGAAGTGCATGAGTGACGTGCCCTAGATATATGGTTGGAAGTTCTGTGCCTGAGTGACAGCTGGCTTAGCTATCATGGGTGACATGTCCTCCACAGAGGAATGCAGTGCTGGATACAAGTGACAGCTAGTGTGTACTTTATGAGTGAAATATCTTTGTTACAGCAGGCAAATATGAGGAAAAATTATCTGGAGTGCCTAAGCAACATGTTCCTCACCGAAGAAGGAAGAGTTAGATGCAAAATAAAGGTGCAATGCATAGATAACATGACCTAGAAGGGGAAAAGAGCAGTACAGGAACAAGTGCAATAGGACCAGATTGGATTAAAGAATCCTGGTTTAAAGGAGATATTCTAAGTGTAATGTATGACAGGAGTGTAAAATTGTTACACCACTGGCTGAAAGTACTGTCAGTGGCCAAAGTTTATATAGAGTTGGCAGCTGGCTGCAGCCAACACTGATGCAGCCGTAGTCCTCAATCTTTCTGATGCCCTCCTGAAGTGGGTCAAATTTTCCATGGGGACCATCGTGGGGATTTCTATAATCATAAGCATAGTTTTTAATGCTGTCACCATTTTGTATTTTGTCCTTATTTGGACATTTGAAAAGAATTAACTAAGATACATTGAAGTAGTCAACACTGTACTTCTTGGGAGTCATCTTTCAACTGATTTTTTCCCCAATTGTTATTCTTCTACAAGGGTAGATAAGAAAATACAGTAGTTTTTGGACTTAGAGGATTTTTCATATTCATTCCCTCACTCAAGAGAGTATTTCTGAAGACTCAGGTAACTCCTCTATGATCATGAGGTGGGAAGGCCTGATTATGATAAGTAATACTTGGAAAGAGTCCTTATTTCCTGAGACTTTCTCTCTTTTTGTGTATGTCCAATCCATAGTAGCCCACAGATACTTAAGTTATCTGGTCTTATATTTTATGTATCCATATATCCAAAACTACACACACACACACACACACATATATATATGTATATATATTTTTTTTTTTGTATACTTATATAAATATACACAAAATTTTTGTGTATTATGGTAAAATATAGAAGAATTTGCCATACTGTGAATTATTATAGATAAACACAATCAGAAAAAGATTACAGGCGTTCAAAAGTCATCAATCAGACATCCAGACTTATAAGCTAGGCTTAAAATGTATGGGATACGAATAACAAATAAAAACTATATGAGGCTACATTTCATTCATCCAGCTATGAGGGTATTCTCAGGCTTGTAGTCTTCATACTGTCTTTTATCCTATAAGGACTAGAAACTTCTTTTATTTTAATGAAAACATCAAGCCCCAGTGAATTGTGTGATTTCAGGAGTTAGGGATTAAGAAAAATATGAAACGTCATTAGACATATAATAAAATGCCTGTGATAGAATCACCTGAACTGCAAACAGTGAGAAGGAAGGCCAACTTTAATTTAACCCCTTGAGTGTGATGCAACACAGTCCCAAAACACAGGTCACATCTGTGAGGCAGAACTTAGCTCTCAATGAGACTCAAATTCTCTTTTATTGAATATTCTTCATAAGCATATTGCAACTTTGGCCTCTGAGAAGACTTATGGAAAAATATACTGTAAGTATAACATTGTAGAGTGCTGTATGGGAATGACAGGTTTTAAAATACTTAATCAACCAGTCTCTCCACACAAATGTCACCAAACACTGTTACTGGTGATCATCTTATACACTTAAAAGAAAAATACTTTTTCTTACACCTGGGGATAGCTTTTATCTTGAATTGAATAAATTCCATGAAGCTAAGTCTCAGGTATAAAAAAGTAAATGGAACTCTTAACTTTTTTCTCCCAAGTAGATAGGAAAGGGCCAGATCCTGGGTATCCTGCCTACATCCACATATTTGATGATAAGAATAAGTAAGAATGAAGCAGTAGAGGCTTTTTGTTGACATAGTTATCAAACGGTTCTTTGGAACTCAAAGGTGCTTGATAGAAGTAGGATGTGCTCCACAGCTGCCAGGCAGGTGAGCACGATACAAGATTGTGTTTAGTAACGGGTAGCACCAATTTATCTGTAAAACTCAGAG
>NC_089685.1:24715200-24717700 GCF_031753505.1 Anomalospiza imberbis
GTTATTATTTAAAAATAACTGTAGTTATTTTTAAAACCTTTTCCTTTCCATTTTGAAATAAAACAGTATGCTGTGCTTAATGTGGTGCAGTTTGCTTCCATTCAGAAAAAGTGTCTCTCTCATTCTCATCATTCTTATACTGCATTAACAGTACCAAGAAAGCTAACATTAAAATCTTGAAGAATGTAGCTCTGCTCAATTAGAGAAATTCCCAGTCTTGAAAACAGTTTCCTAAGTGGAAGAAAATCCAAGAAGCAATAACCTAAACCCTCAGATATTTCTGTAAATTTGGCCAAAAATAATTCTGCCTCAGTTCCTAAGTGCGACTTTCATAACATAATACTGACAACATTTGTTAAGCATTTGCAATAATATTAAATACACTCAATATGTGCTATGAAGCTTGATATATTTTAAATAGAAAAATTTAACAACAAATTCCAATGCATTAAATTCAAGCAAGCACTCTGTAATACTGAGGCTACTTTACAATATTTCAGATTATTACCTTTTCTTAGGTCTGTATTTTTTGTAATGTGTCTAGAATTACAGTTCAAACACTTAGTTATAAAAAATATAGGCAAAATGTGTCAAGAAATCTATTTGTCTATATTTTCCCTTCTAGTACTTTAATGTAAGCAGCAAGCTTTAAGATTTAAGTAAATATATAGGGTTAAATACTGCTCAGCAGAAATACAACTTTATTGACTTCTGAGGAGTTTCATGGGGATATGAGACATCAAGATTTGATTTGCCATGTGAATAAGATAATGTCAATAATCCTCGATAACATCTAGCTATTGGTAAGTTTATAAAACTGCCTTTATTTCAGTTAAGGTTCATTGTTACTTCATACATAGAGAGTTCAGAGTAAAATATCAGCCAAAATATTTATTGTCAGGGTGGATTTTGTATTTTCTCTCCCTATTTAGAAAATTGGACTGAATCTTACTCTGGCTGTTGTTCGTGTGTTTTAGTTTGAGAACTTGGGACTTCTTCCCTAATGGAATAAGTATTATGCACAGCTTTTCCTGTAGAATTGTGCACCATCATATTTCCTTTTATAACTTGATGGACAGAGCTAACCATAAGCATGATGTGAAATGTTTACAGAGGTGACAATGCTCCACACAAATAAAGGAAAAAACCCACCCACATTTATAGTAAAATGCAGTATTTGCTGAGCCAGGCCATCCAGGTAATGATACAAAGAACTGAAATATATGTACCGTGCTCCCTTCCATTGAACGTACTAATACTGGCACCATTATCAGGATGCAGCAATTTCAGTGCAGTCAGAAGGTGGCTCTAGTGCTTTAATTTTGCTATGCTGCTGATAATAAGATCCAAGGAATAGAAATTACTTTTGTGTTACATTTTTTTCAATCAATTTAACTGATGTTCCAACTGGAACACAACATTTGATTTTATATATCAAACAACTTCACACTCATGAACATGTGCACACTCAGGAATTTTCTTCTTTTTAAGGTTCAGCTGACCAAGTCACAAAGAACAACAAAGCAAACCAAACCAAACATTTAAAATATTAAAGTTACATCTGACACCTCTGAAACACTTCCCATCAAATACCAAGACGGTTGTAATCCCTTTCACTAAGAGATGCCATGAAGAAATCAGAACTTCCTTCCTCTACTTTGGCAAATCAACCTTTGATATCTCTGCAGCAGTCTCAGAAAATTGCTGGGTATTGGGGCGATTCTTCTGGGCTACGAATTCACGTGTGTAAAGGCAGATTAATCAGCCTTTATGCAGGTGAAACACAGAGGGAACATACAGAGAGGGGACGGTCATGCCTGGACAGATTAGAAAGATGCTGCTTGCCCTTTTTCCCATCACGCTGGCTGCTCCTCCTGATGGCTCACAGCCATTAGATGCTCATCAGCACAGGCCCTCCCCACCCCCATTGCTGGTTGCTGGCCCTCTAGAGCCTGGCCTGCATTCTGGTTTTGTGTCCCACTCCTGATCGTCTCCTCCAAGGTGGCCCTGAGAGTTTGCCTGCCTGCTCTCAACTAATTCCAGATGTGAGACAGCTGTGACAGTCTCATGCACTACAGGAAGCTTTACATTATTCTTAGAATTTTTTCCCTTTTATTATCGTTATCATTATTGTTCTGAGAGCATCTTCTAAATGGATATTTATAAGGTCATGTAAATTTGTAAAATGCTGTTCCTGCCTTGATATACTTGCAATCCTCAGAAAGTATTCAAAGTTCTACTGGCATTTACATGCAATATTCCTTTTGACAGGATGGGTCAAATGAGTCAGACAGGCTAGGGACGAATCTTTGGCTATTTTAACTATAGGAATACACTTTTACAGGTCTGATCTTTTAATTTTTTTCTTAAATGCTTATTATTTAAATAAGCTGATATGACCTATACCTGTCTTCAGTATCACCAGTGTTAATTGTCCAGCTTCTTTAAGAGGTCAAAGTAGGCCTTGAAGACACATTTGAAGAAAATAAAAGAGGTTAAA
>NC_089685.1:24722700-24742700 GCF_031753505.1 Anomalospiza imberbis
GCTGATGGATGATTTTTGCAGAGAAATCCTGAAATATCCTGCTTCCAGGTTACTGCTGACACCCAGAAGAAAGACCCATGTCAAAGACAGGTAGAGAGTTTAGCCAGTCTTCTCTTTCCTAGTATATAAGACACTAATACAAAATATCTGCCTGGTGCTCATCACAACAAAAACAACAAAAATTAAATAAGGCAATGAAATGTGACTTTAAATGTAAACATCTAAAATATAATGAGAAATATAGTACAAGTGGAAATGAGCTTGGTTATGTGTTTCAGAGTTTCAGTGCTTTGCCTGTTCTGTCAGACTAGTTCCCACTGGCCAGCAGAAGAGAGAAAGAAGTGAATCAAGGGTGAAAGAATTATGTGGAAAGAATAGGATAACTGAAAAGGAGAACAAAGCAGGGAAATAACAACGGGGTAAGAAGGAAACAGGAAAGAAAGGTTTCAGGGAGTGTTGAGTTTGAAAAAGAGGATTGAGAGGATTAAGAGTAAAAAAAGAAGAGAATTCTGATATCCTGGAAGGTAAGAAAGGAGAACAAAATTTTTAAAATTAATTCTAATTACATTATAATATAGGATTTTCTGTATTGGATCACACCATAAGTCTATCAAGTTGTTTATCCTACTGTACTAGTGGAAAGAAGGGTTAAATAAGCAACAAAAAAATAATAATGCATACATCCAACCAATAAAAACCAAAAATTATTTTCCTAGCCTTATAGGAATCAGTTTGCATCCCAAAACACAAGACTGAGTTAGTGTTAGAAAATGTTTTTAATGACCACAAAATTGTATGGGATTTTCATTTGTTTTTGAATGAACACAGCTCTTCCACTTGGCAGGAGTACCTCTTGCACCAGTGAATCCCTTGAGCTAACAGTATTACTAGCTGCTCTAAGTAACCATTCTTCTCCTAGAGGATAACTGCAGAAGGAGAAAGCAGCCTGTATGTTACAGTAGGTACCACAACAGGAAAGCTTTTATATCCATTTCTCTCTTTCCCTGTCTGTTCTTCTTTATGTTAGTTTTGATTTTCTTTCTTAATGGATCACCATCAGCAAAAATTTCCTCTTTTGAGAATAACATCCTTGTGAATTCTGCCTGGGTGTTTAAAATTGATTCAAGCTCTGCCTGATGAGGATCCTCAGCCTGGGAAGATGCTTTAACTTTTTCACCTCTGAGCAGTTATCTGTGGAACACAAATCACTCAAAACAGACTAATGTGACCCTGGCCAAAATAACTTATCTGCTGGTTCTTTGTGGACAGCTGAGAATGAAGACAAAAATTGGGACCAAGTGTCTTAGTCAAGGAAGGAAGCAAGGCATTCAAAAGAGATCTTGCAACATGACTTACAAAAGAAAATACCCATTTTTTTCCACCTGGGAAGCATGGATATGAATTTGTTACTGAGAACAGGAACGTTATAAAATTATCCAGCCTAGACAGAAGGTGATGTGAGCTGCTCAAAATGGAAAACAAAAATGATGTTTCCCAGAGAGCAATTATCTTGCAGCCTGAAGATTCACAAAGGGTGTTACCAGGGAGGACTGTGGCAAACTGTTATGAATCCCTATCTCTCCAAAAACACCAGCCAGAATGATATTCCCTGTCTGTTGCTTTCACCTCCCTTTTTTGCTACTGGTCATTAAATCTATACTTCTTTTGGCGATACACTTATTTTTTGCTTTCTTAAACAGTGATATATTGATTGCATTACTACCTCAGGAATTTTATCACACTCTGTATCATGGAGACCAACAGCTGCCTTCCTACCGGAGTCTTTTCAGTGAAGCCATGAAAGAGAGTGCCAATCTCTTTAGAGTCTGGCTGCATTACAATACAAGTGCAAATCTCTTAACAAACCCCAGAAGATGTAAGCATAGTTTCTCAAACTCTCTGAAAATGAATGAATGAATGACAACAAAATGCAAAACCAAAATCAAAACAATCTCTCTCTTTGATGTTCTCAGCGTCTAAACAAAACTAAGAGAAAAGATTTTATTTATTCATTTATTTTTTTAATCTGACATTCTGACTACCATAGCATCATCAAATTCATTCATGTTCAATTCTCTCCTCCCACTCTGATTGTCCCTGGTTTGTTTTGGTACTTAGGGTTAGAAGAGCAAATTATATGAGATAGGACTGGATCTTTTTTATGAAAAAGGCTCCTATTACCTTTACTGTCACTTTATTGGCATTGGAAGTGCAACTTCATGTCACAGTCATGGTTTTGTAACAGAAGGATACATAGAGTGAGAAAAACAAAGTGTAAGCGAGAGATGGAAGAGAAAAGGAAAGAAAGAAAGAGGTTTTAGAGTAAATACCTCTATAATGTTTTGTCAAAATATTCTGGCTTTGGAAGTGCTCTGTAGCTTTGGTTTTATGAATGGAGAGAGAGAAAAGTGCTTATGAATAGCAAAAACCATACTTTTGCCAGAAAACTTAATTTCTACTTTTCCACTTTAAAGTTGGAGACTGTGAACATTTTGTGAACTAGGCCTAAAACTTTTTATTTTTTCAGGCTCAAAACAGAAGTTTCTTTTAAGATTTATGGGTTTGGGTGTCTTTTAAAGTGTAAATTACTTTTTTCGCTAATATCAAAATGACAGCCTCAGGAGCTTTTCTAAAAGATGGGACTGCAGCAAATAACATGCAAGCTTCCCACACTGTGCTGTCAGAAGGCCTCCATGACATCTTACAACACCCTTGCTATTTCTGTCCTGATCCTCCTTCATGCAGGAGCTGACAATCCTGCTAAATCATGTGATAGGTTAGTGATGTGGGAAAATGTCAGCATGTGATTACAGTAAATCTCCAAACTCTCTTTCACTTTATGTGACCCATTCAGGATTCAAATTTAGAAGTACAGTGAGGTGAAGATTGAGGAGAAATGTGCAGATTACACATTCCTGGGTCAACCTGACACATTAAAACAGGGGTTCACTCAAGGAATGCACTTTCCCTCTGGGTTTTCCACTGGGAATGAAAAGAAACTGAAGACAAACATCAGTTTGTAGCAAGGACATCAAGGAAGTCCACTGGAAGAAGCTGAATTAAGAAATCCAGTCTGCCTTGAATGCCTGTTTGATCAGCAAACCCCTTTTGAAGGACAACTTCAAATGTTGCTTCTGGTAGTGCTAGGGGTGGCCAGCACCATCTCTTTCCCAAAGGAGTTTCCACCTTGGAAGTCCTCTGATTTCCTGATTTCATCATAATTTTCCATAGTCACAGAAGCAAATTGAACAAATATAGTTCAAGTTCCCTACTGGATTTCACTGAATTTTCTTTGTTGAAACAAAATTGGCTTAGAAAACCGTTTAATGAAATCATTACTATGTCAGTTATGGATATATACTTGGTTAATTGTGAAAGCTACCCATGTTGTTGCTGGGAAGACTGAGATAGTTTGAGGTTTCAGGTATACTATTTTCAGTAAAACTCTCTCAAGTGTCTTCTCCCTCCTTGGTATTTTAAGTCAAGTTGTGCAATTTGTAGACCACCAGAAATCTGGAAGTATATGGAGTGGATCATTCTGTATGTTGTTAGTGTAAATCCTGAAATAAGTAGTTTCCAATTTGTATAAACACTGTAGAGAGATTAGGAAATAAAAGCAAAAAATAAATGGGTGTGTAATTTTTTCTTTTTTCTCCCTGGTTACCAGGACCAGGACCCAAGGGAATGGCATGAAACTGTGTCAGGAAAGATTTATTTTGGATATTAGGCAAAGGTTTTTTACTCAGAGGGTGGCTGGGCACTGGAACAGACTCCCCAGGGAATTGATGATAGCATCAAGTCTGCCAGAGTTCAAGGAGCATTTAGAAAATTGTCTCAGCCACAAGAGGGTATTCTTGGGGCTGTCCTATACATGGTAAGGAGTTGGACTCAATGATCCTTGTGGGTCCCTTCCAGCCCAGGATATTTTAGGATTCCATGTGATTCTGTGAAGGCAGACATGGTCAAAAGTAAAGTTGGTGTCATATAGCAATGGTTAAAGACCAAAAGTAAGGTTTTAAGCCAACACGGGGACAGCAAGGTAAGCAGCCTGGGAGCCTTGAGAGGATGGAAACAAGATGGAAACAGCAGAGTGTAGGAATTAAAGGACCGTCTAGGCGGTGGTGAGTACACCAGTCCCTCAGTATCACTTTAGAAGAGAGAAAAGGGTTTCCCAGTGGAATACAGGTGAAAGAAACTCTTCCTTACCTCACCCATGTCAAGTTGTATTTGTTTTTGTGCTTCTATGGCCTTTGGAGAATAAGAGACATATCACATAGCATGTTGCCTTCCCTCCCAATTCATATGAATTGCAAGTATTTTTCTAATTCAGTTTCAGGTCTGTTCAGGAAGTGAATAGTGTGTTTGGTTTTTAAACCTAGAAGCTACATGCTATAAAATATAAAATAAAATACAGCACTGCAGGGAGCCCAGCTGCCACATAGAAAGTTGATCTCTCTAAAACCCTGTGGTCTGAATGAAAAAAATGAGTTTAGACATTTTTATAGGATTTCTTCAGCTAAAGCCCACCTTCAAATCCCACTTAACTTAGTATGTTTACATGTGTCAAATTTTCATTATGTAATAAACAAGAGCATGTGTACAAATATGAAGAAACTAAAATCAGATGGCTGGTGGACTGTAGGGAGCTGTGGTTATTCAATTCCCTGCTGATATCTTTCCAGAATGTCACATCCAGCTGCAGATTTTGGCAACCTATAGCCATTTCACCATCCTCAAACAGCTCTTTGTACTGCACAAAATTGCCTTTTATTATGCAAAAATAGACACTCCATATATTTTAGAGCTGGGTAGCTCTAAAAGACTGATGCAAATTTTAAATATCACTGGATTTCACAGTAAGATTTTATTTTTCTGTACTATTGTAGAAGAAACTTACCCTTACTGAACTTCTCCTTTACAGTAATATCAAATTAACTAGTGTTACTAGTGTTCTAATTATACTGATTCCTTTTCACATACTATTACTAGAAATGGTCACAACTCCTGTGAGTCTGGATGCGTGGATCCGACATGTACCTCACCAGCCACAGGGGATGAAGAACATACAAATGGCCAAGTGATGCATGAAAATAATAGACAGCTACTTGTCTTCAAAGATAAACACAGAACCAGCATCTGGGGCGCTTAACTGGGGGAAAAGGGCAGGAAGGACTAAATAGATGAGAGACAGAAGAGGGCTTTGGGGATCAGTCTGGTGCAGAAAGGGCTCACCTCCTCCTCCAGCAAAGGCAGCCTTCTCTGCATTGGTAGGGTACCAAAAGGTAAAGGATTGACAAGACCAGGCTTAACATATCTCAGGCATCAATCACTCTTATTATTAATATAGGTCAGTGGATAATGTCTTGCCCAACATATATAAAAGCAGCAAATATCACAAGGCTAAAAATCACCCAGGCTCTACAAATAATACAGAAACAGCGAAATTAAACTGCTATCAGACTGTCTCACTACAAAGGCCATTGTGGTAGACTCCTTTTCTGAAATAGGGAATTTCAGCATGTCAGCACATTTTTGAGAACTTGGTACAAACCATGGGGAAGCTGAACAGCACCAAAGTAATTCTGTGGATGATGGTATCATCCACTAGACTTCATATTTAGTAATGGATGCTGTGGAATATGTGTATCCTGCAGATAAACAGAGATTTGTTCTCTGCAAAGATTGTCTGGAAACATGGGAAGATACTTTTGCCTCTGTCCTTTAAAGTGGAGGCCAAAAACTTCACTTACACAGTTGCCCTGTCATCGGGGAAACTTGGTGCTTATTCACAGTTCTGATCTAGTCTTGTTCCCTTGGAAATATTAGAGATAGTAAGAATTCAAAATGTTTTTTTCCTGAATTCTATCTTCAAAAAGCACTTTCTCTGAGGGTGCCTGTTTACAATAGGTTGACAGGAACACAAAGCAGCAGCAGCAATGATTCATGTCAAGCTTACCGCAACAGAGTAAAACTTTCCTTGCAGCATTTTTTCCCCTGTCTAAAATCACTGATGTGCTGCCAAAATTATCCTGGTACCTAGTGTACGAGATCTTGGTGAGCAGACTGTGATGAGGCAAAACAGTCAAAGATTTGGCTAAAAATGGAAATGTTCTAGAACTCCTTGATCACCTCATCAAGACCCTGGGCAAAGTATCACTGGTGGAGCTGCCTTAACAAGGCTGTGAAAATATCTCTGACAAAAATCTTCCTCAAAAGAATATTAACAAAACTAAGCAGCCATTGATAAAATCAACTACTCTGACATAGATTAGAAATCAAAAGACAGAAAACAAAGCAAAAATAATGTATGAAATTTCAGCATCATAGGTAGTTAATGTTTAGGTATCTCAAGTTCCCTGACTTGCCAAATAATGCTGACAGTTTTTGCAGCAGTACAAAAAAGTAGTGAATTGAGTATAATCAAAAAAGAGATAACAGTTTATCACTTCAGATAAATGCTCTGCATTTAGATAGACATGCACAAAATTTTTAATTCGTGTTTACATGTAGGGTAAGACAGACCACAGTTGCTAGCCTCTGCCTGCAGCAATAATGAAGCCATTTCATTTGTGTGTAGAGATTTAATTTAGGTTCTATAAGCAAAACTGTAGATTAGAAAGACTGAAAAACACACTGCTTTATCTGCTGAATTTCCTCAGGGCCAGAAAGAGAGATGATTTCCACAAATCATCTGCAAAGAAACTTATTTTCCTGGAACAAAATAGTGCCATGCACCATTTTGCAATACTTAATGAAATCCTTAAGCTCTTGTTGCAATCCTTCTCACATGAGGAGAAGGACCTTACAGTCTTATAGTTCTTTCAGGATTTTATCATCTTTGCAGCCAAATGCAGTGTGTTGTGAAGGTGCTCAATACCAGGCAGAAAGAAGCTGCTTCACTGCTAATAATGATATTTTCTTCAGGACTATGATACATCCATAAATTTTTCCAGCAAGAAAATCTAGCAGCCACTCAGAGACAAGCTATAGGACAATTGCAAGGGCCTCACCAGCTTTGAGGCAGTGAGAGTCCTTCACAAAACCAACTGTTCAGGAGCAAATCCCATCACCTCTCCACCTCCCCCTCATCACTGCCTTACACACACAAGCAGCAATCAATCGGCCCCCAGCTGGCAGACACACTATTTTTTCTATTTAACAACCTCCAGGGTGGTCTCTTTCACTAATCCCCCGGGCTGTACAACTGAGCTGGATCTGAAGTAGCTTCTGCAGTCAGCTGTTGGGAGGTACATAAAATGTAGCAGCATTGCTTGTTGGCAACATGGCATTCCTGTAAGTATTTTCCCCATAGCCCCCTCTCAAGCATACCTTTACACTTTTCTCGAACATTATGCATTTGTTACTTAACCTTTCTGAGATTAGAATGAAATTTAAAAGATGGGTCAGGGCAATGAAAATAGCATGTAACTGTAACACTATTTTAACTCTGAAAGTTTCTGGTACAAATCTAAGTTGAAAATGAAGAAAAAATACAACAGTTTTAAAACCAACCAATTTGAAATATGGCAGTACACTGTACAAAATGTAAGCCCATGAATTCTCCAAGTGAAGCCTTCTTTGCAGTGCCAAGCAAGCTCTCTCAACATGTGGGAGCAGCTTTACCCCTTTCCCCCTCGGAGCTGACAAAGCTGGATTCAGTTCAGTGCCACGGAGGGTCCCCTCTGGCAGCAGTGTGAAGCAGAACTTCCTCCTCCCGCCTAAGTGCTCTCTTTATTGGGCTTGAGCAAATGCACAAAACTGACCTTTAAATCCTGGATATGTTCACCAGGCCAGCTTCTCACTGAGTAACTTCAGTGCTACCTGACATTAGCATCCAGCAGGTTCAGGTAGCTCAGAGACACATTGTCCCCAAGCAGAACTCCCACAGATCCTCCACCCTCAGATCTGAATATCATGGCTACAGTCTCAGATAGCCAAGCTAAAATCACTCTGGTGCTTTATAGTATTTTATACATGCTGTGGGCCTGGCCCATTTTTTCAGCTTTATTCCTGAATCACTTGTGTAAGCAGCGTCAGAATTTGGTCCTAGGAACAAATAATATTTTTTGAAAATAGATTCCTGGAAGATGAAGTAGAAATGTTTGATGCTGGTGAACCTTAAAAAAGGATTTAAGTTAGCTAAGCTGATTGGAAGGAAAACCAGCTAAAATCCTCAAAGTAACATCAATGCATAAAACAGAGCACTCCTAAAATAAAATTAAAATAGGTCAGAAGTTTTCAAACTAATACTTTCATTCATTCTGTCTGCTGGAATAGGTTTTGTGGAATCACTCATCATTTTAATGCCCTTAATTCATCCTGTTTAAGACCCAAATATTACATAAATTATTATCAAAGTTTTCTTGTAGCACTTATTTTTAACAACTAAAGAATTATTACCAAATATATACACCACACACATCAAAATGTGCAAAGACCACAAAACATTTAGATTAATACCAATGAGATAATCCACCTGCCTATTTCACTGCACAACAGCTGCACAGATTTAAAAGGGTTCAATTAAACTTTATTCAGTGCATAGGTAATTGATCCAATGTGGAGAATGATGTCACTGGTAGGTTAAAAATTATGTTTTACCTTTTAAAATAAAATTGCTACATTAAAAAAACTAGAAATATAAACCTGACACATAAATCATTCTGGTAACTTTGTTTTATAGAGTAACGAAAAGAAGGAAAAATAAGAAAATCACAGCAGATACAACATGCAGATGGCCATTATTTAACGTCCTCTCAAGAAGTGGAAATAGAAATCTAAATGAGCAACATTTCTGTTGCTCTCCTTCCACATGGGAACTACAATTACTCTTTGTTATTTTACTGTATTTGTTTTTATTTTTTTCTGACATTTTCAGCTTCCATTTTCTTAAAGGGTTTGTTTTCCTGCTCTCCACACCAATGAAACACCACTGTTTTCCTATTTTAATTACTAGTTTTAGATGGCACGAAAGTTGTGTAAAATTCTTTTTTAACAATTAGAGAATAACTAATCTTTAAAGCCTGCCCACCAGATGCCTGTGGCACTCTAAGGTTGCTGTGGGAGCATTTGGTGGACCAGGTCTCCACTCCAGGCTGCTGTAGATGAAAGTGCAGATTCTTGCCAATTTTGTATTTCTCTGTATTTATGGTAGTGAATTGCAAAATACATAATTTCCTGATACAACATAACATTATTTTTGACACTGCTAGTGGCAGTCAATAATCTGCCATTCTATCCACTTCATGTCAAGATATTACAAATATTGTTAGAGAGAAAGGGCAAAATATAATAATCATCTATCCACAGAGACATTACTGTAGTTTTCATCCTTATGACATTTCAGTAGCTATGCAAAGTTAGTATTGACTTTAATCTGAAACTGTCAAAGTGATTTCAGAGAGAAACTGAGGAAAAGGAATATGCCACCAATTACAGGTTTCTCCATCACAAGAGGAACTTTAAAGAGCTTCCCACTCACCAGTATGTTTTATGGTCATCAGTATGAAGGAAATACCTGCTCCCTGCTTAGTGCAGGGCCCCAGATACTTCTGGGCACATGAGGGCTGACCCAGAATTGCAGCTGTTGGATACACTTACAGCACCTGAGCCAGATATCCACAGTCCTCACTTCTGCCAGAGATAGGATGATCTACAGTGCTACTGGTACATCTTAAAGTGATGGGGACATTAGACCCAATTCCTTAACTCACCTGATCAATCTATTTCAGAAAATAATGGTTGGAGATAAATTTTATCAAGATGGATTAACCATTCAATCATTATACTCTTAATAGCTGGGGCATGATATGTTACAGTAAGTATGTATCTCCTTCCATTGTGTCTGTAAATCTTACTATTCTGACTCCAAACAAGAAAAACAGTGTTTGAAAAAGAACTCCTCCTAAAAGCGTGTTTTTCCTTTACCTGTGTATAGCTGTGCACATTACATGAGTTTCTGATGAGTGAAATAGAGCAAGCAGTGCATGCCAACACCATGTGCAGAGATGAACACACCTAGAGAATAAATCAAACTCCAGAGGGTTTAAGAAGACCTTACTGAGATTCCCTTTCTTATCTATGATTTTGGATTGTTGCTTCTTGAAATTTGGTGTAATTAAAGTTACTATAGATATATTTCAGACAGACAGATATATACACTTATTAGTATACAAATACTACAGTTCATTGTTCTTGACTGTGAGGGCATATGTCTATTGACACTGTCAATTTTTATCTCATTACTCATCACTGCTTACTCCAAGTGCTAATAGTATATTTCCACAGAGTTTGTGTGTGCTGCAATGTAAATTCTGACATTGCTAGTGTCAGTCACTAATCTAACTCATTCAGTTCATGTCAAGATGATACATCACAATGCTCAGCAGCTGTCACTCTTGCTTTAAATAGATCTACATTTTTCTCAACTTTACAATTAAACACACCAACATATATGTGTCTTCAGTTCCACATCAAGTTCCACTTTAACAGTATGAACATGAAAGTCAACCAAAATATTTTTCAAAGCAATTACTAGATGGGATGGGGGTTTTGCAGGACCGGTTTGGTTTGATTTTTACAAAACACTTTTGAAAAATAAAAGTAAACTGAAAAATAAAAGTAAACTGAAAAAATAAAAGTAAACTGAAAAAATAAAAGTAAACTGAAAATACTTTAAACTGTATTTAAAGTTGTTTGTACGTCCACATTTTTCTCCCCCAAACATAAAAAGCACATTTTTTGTCACCAAATTGTCACTTATGTGTGCTTACTAGCACTGGTTTGTAGTGCATCCAAATTGATGTTAAAAACCATCTGTTTAAAAATGTTTACTAATATCAAGAGTTAACCAGAGTATTTAAATAATTGAAGTCACTTTGATTTTGAACATAATTTTAAAGGAAAATCTAAGCTTGGTATGATTTAATCCTCTCCTTTTTTTGGAGTTATTCCTCTGCATCTCTGTTTCTGTGCTTTAGTTATTATGTTATTTCCTGAAGCATGCCCAAATTGTGCTTATTCTTTCTTATGCTTCCCAAATTTTTCTGTATTTTTTGGTATAGAGCTCCTGATGATATACACTATTCTTTCTTTACCTAAGTTTAGCATCCCCTTTGTGGAACGATAACTTTCCCTCTGTGTTTAACATAAACTTGCTTCTTTCTCTTGCCCTGGTCTAGCCAGTGGTGGTACCTAGAGGAACGTGGTGCTGTTTGGGCAATTGTGCACATCCTTGTTTTAGCCTCACAGGCTGAATACTCCTCTGAGAGCCAGGGCCAGGGAACAAGTTTATGTAAAACACCCCAAGGACAGCATCTGTGCCTCTCTGCCTGTCTGCATCCGCCCAGGTGTAAACTGGTCTGTGTTGGGATCAACAAGGATTTTGAAACAGAGAAGCTTTAAATAATAGACAATTAAGAGCAGCAGCTGTACAATATAAATAGTATCATTCACTTTTAGCTGAAGATGAAGCTGCATTGATCTGGACACAAACAGACTTAAGCATAGGAAAATCTCTGGTATCTATGAAATGGTTTTGGTTGAATCTATTCCAGTTATTTCATTGATTATGTGTATTTTTTTCTCTACTGTATGAACTTACACATGTATGAGAACTTCAAAGGAATACATCCAGTGCCTAGCAGAATTTTCAAAATAATCTAACCCTTTAAAACCCTATTGGGAGCCAATGTATGTTTTTAAATGCTTAAACATACTTTAAAACCTGACCATCTGCAACCATAATTGTGTCCTCATATAAGAATGTGCAACATGGTTTTTGAATCTTTCTCCAAATTTTGTGGCTGTCTGACAGTACATTTTATGCTTAATAAAACAAACACAAGGGGAAAGGGAACTTCAGTTTTATTTTCATACTGATTTATAGAAGAATGCATTAAAGCATGCAAGTTATTTGTGTGAAGTAAGCAGAAAAAAAGGGTAACACAATGATCTATATTTTTGCTTATTTTGCATAATTGAAGCAATGATAAGAAGGAGCAATGGTGATTTAGTCAATTGATCTACAAAGTAAATGCCTATTTACAATGGACCAAGAAATATCACAGATGAACTTTTAGGGAGAGCAGTAATGCTCTTCTAGGTAACATAAGAAAGCCTAAATAAGTTTGTTTATATTAATGAAATTACTTAAATCCACTGAATCAGTAAAACAAGCCTGGTTTTACACAGTGCAACTGAAAACAGGATTTAACCCATAAACCAATTTAATTTTATGAATGAGCATACACAACACACAGATAATAATGGAAAATGAAGAATTCATATTTCCCATGGCAAACATAACTCTCGATTGCAGAGATGTAGATTATATGAATGATTAAAATGTAACAGTAGTAAAAAATACTACCTATCACTTGGAGGTCAAATTTTAACTCCTAAGGGAAAGATAACTTTGAAATTTCTGATGCATGTATTTGAATTTTCAGACATAATGTTGATTTTCATGTTGAATGTAATTTAGCTTTTGGAATCACACATACTGTTCCCATACTCAGTTCATCACTCAGTAAAGTATGGTTTTGAAGTAAGAGTGTTTAATATGACATCCCTGGCATACCTCTGATTAATTGAGCTTCTTTCTAGGAGTTATACACACCACTTGATGCCTAAAAGTCTGACCTGCTTTGAGTTTGGACTTGATCATCACTACTCATTCCTTTCATGAGCAAACAAGCCTAATGACAGTGTTATGGATTCAGGAAAGGTTTCAGATGCAAACATGGTAGGCTGCACAGCTAAGACATACATATATCCTTTATTTAAGATGACAAAAAACTTAAACAGATCTTACAGAACTGTCTCATGCAAACAGAGTACATCACTAGCCTGGACACCAAGATATTTAAAGCTATTATTTAGTACTGTAATAAGTAGCAATTTAAATACAAGGTAAAATCATTACATTGTCTTGTTTACTACTGATGTTAATGTCAAGCTGACGTGTAGTGCTCCAAAAAAAGGCAGCCTATGATTTGTTATCATTAAACTGTCAGTTCTGTCGTGTTGGGGATAGATTCATACTATATTTCTTTCAGCATATCCCTTTATTTTCTATCAGTCAAAAACTGAAGTGTTTTAATTGTGTCTGCTATTTTTCTATTAACTGTTTCGTGCATTTTTTTTCTCTGGCCTTTTAATTGCAGTTTAATAGTGGTCATTAACACATTAAGGGGTGTTAGAAGAACATTTGAAGTCCTCTTGACTTCTACCAAAGTTGACACTTCAATGCTAGAGTAATTTCAGCTATTCATTTATTTAATAGTGACCTATGCAAATGTGGAACCATGTCATTTTACAAATTGACTGTAATAATTAACTAGAAAGGCAGACTAAAATGAAACAGGTTATAATTAGAATAAAACTGCTACAGTATTACGTCAGCTAGAATAAAATAATCGCAAATGATTAAATTGGTTTCAATTATTAAGAATCAGTTTAATGTACCCACTGTTCTGATTTTTTACATTTCTCTTTTTTGTGTGCATTAGATGTCACCTCATACAATTTATGCATTTTATTCATCTGGGTAAAACAGGCATTACAAAAGTTTAATTAAGTAGTAAAAGACTTCATATTATTCTGTTGAATTCTAAATGAATTGCAGAAAGAAATGATAGTGCATAGTACATACCATTCACACACATTTTGATTAGATGCATCTATTGTTAGCTAATATTTCTCTATCCCAGTGTATAGATAGAGGTACCGGTATAGAAGAATATGTAGGTATAGACATGGAAAAAATAGTTCTGGCTCCCAGAGTATGTTTTTAACACACATGAACAATATAATTTTCAACTATACTACTTAGATCTTAATCTTCAGGGCTCTCATATCACTGGAATAAATATGAAATATGAAATTACAATCTGGAATTTTTGAAATTACATTTTCCCTAAAAATTTCACCTTGCTTATTCAGCTCATTTTGCAGATTGTGCATATGCAGACAAATACTTAGATGCTTGCAGGTGCACACAAGCCTACATAAGATAGACATATTTGATAATAGGCAACATGCACAAAGTTGCGTGTTGAGATTACAAGAAAACCTTATTTTGATCTCAATTTTCAACACAGTGGTTTTTTTTTTGCCAAATCTGTTTTCTTCGGATCTAGTTGCCGTTCGTTAACTCAGCTTTGAGCATGTTGCAAAATAATGCTATACATTATATGGGTATTAGGGTGGACAGGTTCGGATTTAAAGCCACTGTATTTAAGATTGAGTTTCTTCTTTTTACATATACAGTTTAATATCACTGTTAAATAAAATTAGACTTTTTTTTACTTGAACAAATCTTACTGTATTGCTTGGTTAACTGGCCAAGTACCTTCAAGGCTTATGCCTCACTGTTTTGCAGTGAGGTTATAATCTCTGATGCTTAGGTTTGTAACTATACATCAGACTGTAGCAATATTGACAAAACTTACTATTTTAACATATATTTCCCATTGCTCCTCTGATGTGTTGGGCTCCAGCAAGGGCAGTTAAACCAGTAACTGAATGTTTGCATCCTGTATTCATTATGGCTTTGACAGGACTTTTATAGTCTCCTTTACACAGTGATAAACAGTATTCTGGTAATCATGTGAGTGATCTCAGGAACATGACCTATGCAAGTGTCTCCATCAGTAGAAAGATTTTTTTAAAAAATATTCTTGAGTGCAAAAAATTTGGTGACCTGAGATGTCATCATCAGAAGAGTATTTGGAAGAAAGAAACCTTACTGGTAAACTTGACAGTTTCAGCATGACAAACTTAAGGGAACAGAACATTGTTAGCAACATAACATCCCACAGATTTGGTTATGAAATTGAATGTACTCCATGGCATCTCAAGATCAGTGGAAATCCTGAGGTCCCCAACAGTTAGCCTCTTCTCCAGCTGCTCAGGAAATGGTTTTGGCAACCCATTAACCTTTGACCACAGGCCACCAAACAAGCTGTTTAAAATCTCAGTACCCTTACCTTCTATATCTTTCATGAAGCAAGATGCTGACTGTGAATGCAGTCAGTATTCCAGGTTGTGAAGGAGATCTCTGACCTACCTGTCACACCCTTACCTTTCTTGGGGGTCCTATGAATTTGCTCAGATCACTTCAACACCTTCCAAATGGAATTAGACTTCTTTTTATTGTATTGTAATTAATGTTATGCAGTTAAAATAATTTATTTATTATTAATTACATTTTCCAAATGTAATTAAATTTCTTTGCGTGGAACAAAGGCAATCCGTAGATCACAGTTAACTGTATTAATTCCACAAAATATAATTAATATAGCAGATTATGGTAGCTCAGTACAAATAACCTGTTCCTGAATCTTTACACCTGGTAAATATGGATAATTTACCCAAATAGTTACTTTTTCCTAGAACAATTGCTTTGCAAACCTTTGTGATGCATTTGCTGGAAACCCATTTTTTGAGCACTTCCTGTCACATTTCAGCAAACATCAAACAGCCCAAAGATGGCATATGTAAGAATCTGAAAAATGCATCTCAACTTCTCAAAGAAATACGGAAAAGGAAATATTGGCATGTGCAAACTATACAACAATGTACACAGAACTTTACAATAAAATAGTCAAAAGAAGACTTGTCACTCTTTGTATAAAGATCGAGGAAGATATGGCTGTTGTGGGACTGATGTGCAGCAGGGATGTCCAGTGGCTGTAACAGGAAGTTGAGAGGCAGAGTGACTGAGTAGCTTTGCTGGTAAACCTTTGGCAAACCATAAGATCTCTCTTAGTCTCCAGTCTACAAAGTACCTGCAACCTACACCTCACCCCAAAAATGAAAAAGCATGAGATAATGTCAGTGCTTGGCATGTGGTCTAAACTCTTTTAAAATTTGGAAGTCCTCTCCTGGGGCTTAGTGTCAGTGGAGAATGAAAACAGCTACTCTGAGCGATACCAGCTAGCTCAGCTTAAAGGCAGTTAAGGGACTATGTAAATTAATGATGGGATTTAGTTTAGATAACCTAGCCTTTATAAAATTACTTAGCTTTAGTTCAATTCTACTATTACCAACATTCAGCCAAAGCATGGAGTAAAAAAAACTACCTATCCTGTTCACTATCCTGAAACTTACCCAGTTCCTTATTTATCACTGCCATGGCAGTAGAAAGAAGAATATAAAATTAATCACTCATGTTGGCCCAGCAAATGTCTCAAAACATCTATAAAATGCTGGTTGAATAAGACCCATATATGTTGAAAAGAAAAAAAAAATCAAAATAAACTTCTGTGACCAGTTCTTTTCTTTCTCTAATTACTTAAAGGTGAGAAGGTAGAGAAAAAATGTAGGATATGAAATCTTCCATGCAGGGGAAAACAAAACAAGGATCCCATAAAACAATACTGCTGCAGCTCACCCTTCAGTTCTGGTAATCTTCAGTTTACTCCACATCAGCCCTCTGCTTTTACCCCTAACAGAATGCTGTCATCAGTTATGTTACCCCCACTCAAAGCTTTCATGCTCTTCCGTCTAGTACATTGACCTGTAGTAACCATCCTTAAGTCTTGAAGTAACCATCATGTTAAACAAAATCAAAGCCTCTACTCACAAAAGTCTTTATTTTATATAACTGAATCAACAGGAACAGTAACTTATCAAAAGAGAGAATGAAAAAGAAAACTATATAGAAACATTCTTTATCATGATGACTCAAACAACTCTTTCCATGCTAGTTGCAGCACTTGACTGGCAGAAGTTAATTAATCCTTCTTTGTTTTGTCAATTTTTTTCAGAATAACTAGGGAGACCTTCCAGCTTTACCTGTCTAGCAACCATCATTCTGAATTCTTTGAACAAGCTAGCTTTGATGATCCACCATGTTTACATGTCTTTTCACAATTTTTTTATACTCTTTTATGACCAGCAATAAAACTAAAAATCTCCTGTTTTCCTTTTTCAAAAATAGTATTATGCATGTCTTCCCTATACCATGTCTAGGAGTGGAGTCACCAAGTTCAACAGTACCAGTTGCTGGACTAAATGGTAGACTGCAGAGTAGCGGAGAGATCCCATCTGGGCTATAAGCAGAGGTTTCCACAGATGGAAGGAAAGAACATGGAGTGTGATACATAATCTCCTTCCTTTTTTTCCATTTTGTGTGATCTTTTAGTTACTAATAGCTGTGTACCCTCAAAGAGCAATTTGCTATGGAATGAAAAGGTTCTTATAAACCTGACTGGACTGAAGTAAGAGAGCTTGTGCAAGCAGAGATGGTATGCTTAGATTTATACCACAGTCATGGGACAACAGGAGTCCATGGCATTTATGTGGAAGAGTTGGGTTTTCTCCTGGCAAATGTTATTCTCATTGTGAGGATTTTTCCTCCTGTAAGAACTTGTCTGTTCCATAAAGCAATTTATGTCTTCAGAAAGAGCAGTGACATCAGTGATGGGTGACATCATAGATAATCCCTCTAGTAAAAATTTGGTTGATGAAGCGAAAAAAGTTGTTTGTAGCTACAGGACTGATTGTGGCTACTAGCTTTTTCCTTTTGTAATTCTCATTTCTCAACTTCATATGAGATTGACACTAAGCTTTGTCACTGACAGCTTGCCTATTTCAGTGAGATTCACACAAAGAAAATGTGTGAAAAACTGAAATGAGAAGGTTCTGTTTGTAGATGGTTGTAAGGTGGAAAAATAATATATGTGTTGAATGTGACTAGGCAGAACTTGAGAAACAAAAATCCCATTACTTCTTTCCTTTTTGCTAAAGGCATATTTGACTTTGCTGTCAATAGCACTTGTAACGGTGAAACAGAAAGAAAGTGTGCACCCATATTGCTAAACTTTGACTACTGGCTCAATGTATCAGTGCACATTTGGATACGAATGCATTTTTCTGGCAATGAATATACAGCAGAACTGATTACCACAGAGGAGATAGATATATTCAACATTTAAACTTGCTTCCAAATTTTACAGCTATTTTTGTCACAGTTAAAATTCCAGATATGGATGTGAACATCTACAGATTCAGTCTGATATCCAGTGTGACTCTAGATGTACTCATCTGTCTTTATGATTTACTTCTGTATTGCTATCTTCAAGTCTCCTTGATTCTTTTTTTTTTGATTTGCACATAGTATTAGTCTGCCATTTAACTTTAATTTTTTAAGCTAACTAGAAAGAAGGAGCTGAACAAATATAGGAAACATTTTCTTTGAGTATCCATTTGAATTAAACAGCCAGGTAACATTTGACCATGTTTGTGACCCTTTCATGTTTGCTTTTCATGAATTTTCAAGTGTTTGATCTCTGTTAGGGAATGGATTAGCAAAAAGCAAATTTGTAATTCAAATGCTGGAAACTTCACCAGCACCAATTTAAAATTGTATATGCAGATATTATATTTGAAATTTGAAATTCACATTGATTTGATTAATGAAGTGAGTTGCAGCCAGCTCATGTGTCTCTGTATGTCTGCTATTTCACCTGGGGAGGAAAGCGATAAGGTCTTTTCAACAATCTTTATACCTGAATTTAGTCCTATTTTTTCAATTCTGCTTGTGTCCTGGTGTGATTTAGTGCAGCCTCTGCAGCCTCTGGGCTGTTCTAACTTCTATCAGTTGTGAAAATTACCACCAACACTGCTATCATTTAGGGGTGATGAGCAGATCAAATTAACTGGGTTGATATCTGGAAAAAAAAACTGAAGTCAGTGAAGAAGATATCTGACTTGATTATTTGTAATTTTGGTATGGAATGTAACACCAATATGTTTATTCATTCTAATAATTCTTACCTATTTTTAAAATGTACAGTTTCACAAACAGTTTGGGAACACTGAAAAGTGACATTTTAAGACTAAATCATTAATTGCAAATTATTCACTGAGTTCTGATAACATAGATAAGACTGGCTTTTCTTTTCATCTGTGTTGTCTTGCAAGGACAAGTGCAAACTATGTGCTGTCACTTGATAGAATTTGAAGATGCACCAAAAACATGTTCCCAGTGAAATATAAACACTCCAGTTATATTTGCTGTGTTCTGTATACGTGACTGTTTAAGAGGTAAAGCATGAAATATGGTGGAACCTTCTGAAGCTGAGAAGTCTCACAGGAAATGTTTAATTTTTTTTTTCAGGATGAGTTTTTTGATGCATCTTCTCTTACCACCCATTCTGTCTTTTGGGTAATCAGTTAGCCAACATCCATGGTGAAAATGGTCTTTCTTACTATCCACAATAACATTACAAAATTTCAAAGATGTTTGGTATACACTGAGAGAAGTTCTAGTTCATTCTGTTTTCTTTCAATACTGGCAAAACTCCTTGATTTCTACATTCTTCTGTCAAATTCACAGCCTGTCCCCTCTTTCTTTCTCTATTTATTTTTTTCCCCTTTCCCAACTGATGCATTTACTAAAGGACCAATGTATTAAGGAGCATATTATCTATGGACAGTGGAGGATGTTAGAAGAAACTGACTTTCATAAAACCAGCTGTTTTCTGTCCTATATACACTCTTTATTATTCGTGTAGATTGATTTTCCTCGGTCAGACTTTGTCCTCTTTTTTTTTTCTTGTTAAACAAATAAACAAACAAATAAACAGTGGCAGAAAAAGAAAGCAATAGTGATATCCTTGCATCATTCACTGATATAATGCTGAGATCAGCATGTCAAGGATGTTGAAGTAGAAAACAGAGGCAAATCCATGGTAAATGAAAATGTAAGGGCCATATGTGAATTTTTCAGAGCTACCATGAACAGAAAACATAACCTGAGCTACAAACACATCTCTTCTCCATCAGTGAGCAGGGAACTAATACTTTGGCATCTGCCATTCTTTCCAACTGATTTTCAGAGCAGTAGTGCATTCAAATGATGGGTTAAGACTATTTTTTAAAAAACATTTTATGCTATGGACATGAATGTGTTAATATGGAAGACTTTTCCTTTTTTTTAGCAGAGTTACATAAACTACTTGTGTTTGTTTATTACTGTGAAACCATTCCCC
>NC_089685.1:24747700-24782700 GCF_031753505.1 Anomalospiza imberbis
TTCCTGTAGAACCTGTTACATGGAAAACTGGACCTGATAATTTAGCTGAGTGAGCAGAGTTTATATTCCAGAATAAAATGTAAGGGGGCTGATTAATCTCTGACACTATCTACGATTTAATCAGTATTTTACCAGAAATTGATCTGGTAAAAGAAGTTTACTGCATACTTAATATCTCACCCTAAAAATATTGATCAAGAGAGGAAGGAAAATTAACTTTGAGGAAAACACAAGAAATAGAAATAAATGCAGAAGTCAAGGCAGTTATACTACTGCTACTAGCAGTTATGCTATGCCAGCTGTCACTTGCTGTTTCCTAAGAAATGAAAGAATTTTACATGGCCTTACAGAGCTGGCTTTGGCTTCTCCCTTTGCAAATGTTTCTGTAGGGATTCTGATACCATTCTGTCTGTCTTTCTCAATGCACCCAGCACCAGAGCTTTCTCAGCCTGAAATAATAAAATAATTATATTGATAATTTAATAATAATAATAATAATAGTAATAATAGTCATCATCACCCACCACCACAACAACAACAAAGGCTGTCATATAGTTCCTCCTTTATAATGTACAATTTTTTTGTACAATTATTTACTTTACTTGTGGAATATTGCATTCACACACTGTAAAAATGTAACAATTTTTCCACACTCTTAAGAAACTTGCCCTAGAAGCTCCTTTGCCTACTTCAGGTCTTTAACTTATGTCAAAATTTTTTGCATGTGGCAAAGAAAGTATTCTGAACCATAAAGTTAAAGTTTCCTGGGGAGGTAACTGCTTGGAAAGAAACTTCAAGCAGAGGCTGCCAGATTATTCTAGCCACTAAGCTTTCCTTAGCTGCACAGGTCACTCTGAGCCTTTAAATAAGCCTACTCCTCTTCATCAGCTTGATAAGGAATCAGAGCTGAAGCTTTAGTACTGGCTTTTGAAACATATAATATCAAGTGTCTAAGCTAACCAGACTACGTGCCACCCTGCAGCATTAGGTCTATCTGCAGTAAAATATGGTTTATAAACAATGTAGCCACAATGAAATCAGTGAGAATATTTATGAAACAAGGATTGTAGAATCAGATCCTTATGATTTTTTCTTATTTTTGCCAAGACCAAAATAATAGTTATCACAAACTTCACACACTCACTGAGTTGTGCTCTCTAGGATTGTAATTTCTTCTTCTCCAGCAGGGTTTTTTCCTATTACATTCCTACCCTCCCTTGTTGTCATCATCATTTTATTATGGCATAGATGCTCTACGGGCTTAAGATGAAGCCAAACCTGTTGGAGGTAACAGTGCATAACTGGTACCTGATTTTCAATGCAGCTGGGACAACAGCAACTGATACCATGAGTACAGACGCAGACTTGCTGGTCATGACTACAGAAGCACTCAGATTGGGCCAAGCATGGGAGAGAACAGATGTGTGATGTAGGCAGGGCCAGAGAACATATTTCTCCTTTGTTAACCTGGGATACTTCATTTAATATATATATAGGAAGAGAACATATAGGAGAGTCTGGCATTTTGATCCATTCTTAATAGTAAATTGCTTAGTGAAACAGGAGATTACAGTGGGCTTCTCCAAATAAGACAAGATTTAAAAAAAAATTAGTTATTCCCTAACTGATGAAGTTTTTTGTCTCCATAGTGGATAATTATGGAATAACCCTCTTTTATAAGTGTTTAAAGATAAGAAAATGCTCTCAACTAAATAGCTCTCAACACTTACATCTTCTATAAAAGCCTGTGATTTGTCATAGAAAAAGCCCCACATACCTGTATTTCATCTGCTTTTATTCAAATTTTTACACTGTGTGCAGAGGGGCATCTCCTTATGGATGCAGTCATTCACCCATCTGGATCTCAATGGAGAATTTCTGGGTGTGAAACTGCCAGCACTCATCTATGCTGACAGTCAGGCTGTACTATTTAGAGGTATTAAGTATGAACTTGTGTACCTAAAGTTAGGAAAGCGCTGTGGAAATACAAGTTATATGACTATGAAACCACACATCCACCGAAAACACACACAATGTTTACACTTGTTCATATTTATATGGGATTTTGTTTGCACGGAAGGCTGGAGATTTGAAAAAATATATTTGTGGTTTTTCTTTTACTTCTTGAAAATACATTTGAGCAACCAGAATGTGAAACATTGGAATTTCTTAGTGCATAGTTCTAACAAAGGATGGGAGTGGGGAATGGATAGAGTTTATTTGTAAATTAAATAAATATGTATCTTCCATACCCTTGAGAGCTAGTTGATTTATCAGTTAATAAAATAATCATACACCACAGACTTGTGCTTCCAATTTATTTTAAAAAGAAATAACGTTGCATTTTTGACATATATGAATACAAATGTAACACTAGAGGAAACTTTGCGAGTAACCCTGTATATATATCAGCAGCCATGAATGAATAACCTTACTTGCTTTTTCTCTGCTATTTATGGGATGGATTCTGCATAAACACTTATTTCTTCAACAATTCCTAATTTATGTGTATGACCCTATAAACCTCCATGTGACTGCTGACTAGAAAAAAAATTATTCATCTGAATAGAGAATTTAGAATGTTTATTTAACACAAGTGAAAAGGGATTTAGTTTTAAATCTGTAATTAGATATCACTAGTATTTACATCTAACACCATAAACCTAAAATGAAATGTATTTATTAAAAAAATATGTTTGAATGGACTACTTTTCTTGCTTAAAAATGCTGATTCAGATACCAGAACTGCAGAATTTGGACAAATCCAGCCTGTGCCAGACAGAAATGTTCATGTGCACCTCTCAGAAGAGGAAAGTCCATGTCTCCTAATAGACTTTTAAATTCTTTTTTTAATTCCTCTTACATTTTGTGGTCAATAGAACAACAGAAAACCATGTAGGAAGATTCTAAATAGAAGTAAGTGAATGGCAGAGCTGGGGTGTCATGTATCAGTCCAGCCCAGCAGTGACTGCATGAACACACTGAGCATGGATCAGAAATTCTTTGGTGACCATGGGGCTCATTCCTGCAGCCCTTATATGAATATCTGAAAAGCTTCCGTGGGTCTGCTTGCATCAGTAAAAAGTAGTCCCTTGAGCAGACTGTACCATTTCAGACCCTTGCTTTTGTTTCTGATGTGAAGTTGAAAGTTTTGGTATTCCCATCCCCTCTCCTCCTGCCTCCTGTTTTAATCTTTGTCTCTTTTTTGGACATATGCCTCTCCCTCTCTGCTCTTTAAATTCCCTCTGCTCCCTTCTGTCTAACAGCCTCAGTTCTACTTTGTTATTTTTGTTGCTTGCTTTGTCTTCCCTCCATCACTACTCCAGAAACTTCTCTCCCCTTTGCTAGTCTGTTTGGCTCCTTTGGGACCCTTAACACTCTCCCACAACTGAGAGGATTCTCATTTTCAGTGATATTTTAAAATCTCTAGGCTGTATTCTCTTCTCTTGAGAGAAAATTAAAAACAAAGAAAAAAACCACAAAACAAACAAACAAAAAAAACCTTTCTTCAGAAAGTCCTCCAGCTTAAACTCAGAAACTTCCAGTCAAATTCTCTTTTCAAAGGGACCAAGGAGAATGAGACCTACAAGGATGCCAGGGCACGCCACCCACTGAAGTTCATGGAGTCACAGGCAATTGCCAGAGGCCTTTGGTCTCAACTGATGGATCCCTTCTGCGGGGCAGGAAAGCCTCCTCTCCCACGCCAGCAGTGCAGCCCTCTGACAGTGCATGCAAGTGTTGGTGTAAAATTTGCTGTCTGAGGGCCATACAAGGCTGAACTCAATGAGAATCTCACTACTGATTCTGCAGTATTGTGGTTTTAGCCCAGCCAACAGCTCAGCATCATGCACCCACTCTCCCACACTGGGGTGGGAACTGGAGGGTAAAAGTGAGAAAACTTGTGGGCTGAGACAAAGACAGCTCAAGAGATAATATGAAAGCCATGCATGCAAGTGAAACAAAACAAGGACTTCATTCACCACTTTCCATGAGCAGGCAGATGTTCACCTATGTCCAGGAAAGCAGGGCACTACCACATGTAATTGTGACTGGGGAAGCCAAACACCATCATTCTGAAAATTACCCCACATTTACTTCTTCTTCTTCTACCTTTATATACTGAGTGTGGTGACATATGGTCTGGGATATCCCTTGGTCAGTTGGGGTCAGTCCTTTTGCACCCTCTGCCTCCTCGTTGGTGGGGTGGGGTGAGAGGCAGAAAAGGTCTTGATGCTGTGTAAGATGCTCAGCTATAGCTAAAACTTCCCTGTGTTGTCATTTCTACTTTCAGCACCAATCCAAAATAGTCCCATAGCAGCTGCTGTGAAGAAAATTAACTCTCTCAGCCCAGAGAGGCATAAATAGATATTGAACACCAGGCCTTTGGGAGAGGCACACAAAGGTGTGAGGTGGAAGCTTATGCTTTCTCATGTATATCTGTGGAATAGTTATCGGGAAATCACGACGTGTAACACTGCTATTTTAAGATTACATTCTGACAGTACCTTCTCCTAAAAATATAAATTACTCCATTCTCCTTCAGATGAAAATAAACCTGAGATGGGTGTCCCTTCTGAAAGCTGAAGACTTCTCTGCCCATCCTTCTTCGTATTGCTTTGACCAGAATTTCTGTTGAAAGCCTCCAACTGAGACTACTTAAACTGTCAGTTGCACGGTGTAAATCTGGAGTTAACCCCTCTGCAGTGTTCACAGAGGTTAGCCAAGGACAGATCCTTCCCTCATCAATTCATGTGCTGAAGAGCACCTGGGGACCACCAATACAGAGAGCACAGGCTCATGCCCAGTAAATACTGACGTCAGGGAAAAATGCCTGAGGCAGAAGGACAATAAATAAACAAAAAGGAGAAAGAGAGTAAAGAATTAGACTGGAGAGGGGAAAGAAGGAAGGAGTCAGAAGCTGGGGGTGATGATGGGTTACTCGTTTTTGTACACTCCAAAGGAATGGGTACAGAGGGAACAGGATGGAACACTCACATTTCACCCCATAAAACATTTCAGCTAAATAATTCTATCGTGTTTAAACCTGGAATTTAATTAAATTATTTACTTTTTTTTGGTCCAAATTTCATCTCAGTGCATGACATTTAGTAGTGTAAGGATATGTTGTCATATTTGAGGGTTTTTTTTTAACAAAAGCCCATTTTATAATCACATTAAGATACTTTGACTAAGCAGTTGAACTCATTACTCCACACCTCAGATGTGCTGGAGGCATGAGGTGAAATGCACCCGAGGTGTGCATTAATCAAGCTTGCCATATAGTCTGTCCTGTCTCACTGCTTAATTAAATTCCAAACCAAATAGTTTTGGTGAGAAGGTTAGGAGGGACTACTTTTTCAAGTGGGTTTTGCATGAGCTGTCCACAGTGCATGGAAAAAAATATAAGATATATTTAGAACAATATTTTAATTTGCAATACTTGATTAGATGGAAAGAATGTAATGTTTAAAAAAAGGAAAATGTGATTAAGAAGCTTAAGTGCACAGTATATTACATGAAAATTCTGATCATAAAGAAAGGTAATATCTACTCAAAATTATAATTTCTGTACTTTTGAAATCAACTCAGCAAGAATTATCTACCCATATCAAATTGTAGCACTTGTCAAAATCAACTGTAAAGCATCTCAAGTGCTCTTCTGAATCAACAAAACAGATGTATAGCGATGTGAGGTTGCACTGAAATGGAAATAAAAGTGAACTAGATGCCAGTCATTGCCCTTAATCTCTTGAACCCGGCACTTAACACAGAGGATACCACAGGTCTTTGGGACACTGTTTAGAAGGGGAAGAAATCAAGACTTGAATCTTAATAGCATATGGAAAAACACTCTATAAAATTATTTTCTTTCTGCTATAGTGGAATATCATATGTTCAAAGAGCACCTTTCCTTGTTCATAAACATGAGGCAATGATTGAAACAGCATCCTATTTCAGCTTTAGACAGGCGAAAACCTGAAATATGTGAAACCTAAAAAGGTGTTTAACTTTTTAAAATAGCAATTAAATATGCTTAGAGGTTCAAAAGTCATCATCTCACTCCCTTCAATAAATTGTGCAATGATGTTTATGGTATAGCACCTGCAGTGGAATGAATACAATGAATATAGCCTTAGTTAAGATTACAATATTGTTAGATTTTACTAGGGACTTAACAGATGACAAATGTCTGCAAGCATTGGTCCTTAAAATAAAACAGCTCTAATCCTATCACCTAGGATGTGTGTCTGGAGTGAGCTCCCCTGCAAGTTTGAATAACTTGGTGTCCCTGGAATCATGATGAAAATGACTGGTTTTTTCATTGGCTTTGTGATGAAGGTACTTTCCAGGACTGTGACGTACAAAGGGAGACTAAAGGGGGTACAGACAGCAAAATGAGTTATAAGTTATGCATAAAGTGGTCTGTTTTCACCAGCAGCATTATGGAGCTGGCATGCACAGATGATTATCAAGCCCTTCTTACTCCATGCTGAGAGAAGGTCCAGTTGAACAGAAAATTCTCTCTGGGATGGACCAGGGACCCCAAGCCCCATGAGGGATGTCTGGAGGATTAGGCTCCTGGACTCACAGTGACATTCTTCTGTGGCTCAGTCCAGACCACAAAAAAAAAAAAAAAAAAAATCCTCACAGAGACCCCTTGGTCTGGTTTGCTGCCAGTGCTCAGGTTTCAAGATGAAGATAGCAACCAGCTACAAACATTTTAGACTAATTTTAACATATCTTGACAAATTAATTCAGCTCTTTGTGGATTTCATCCATCATTTTCCTCCTTGTCTTGAGCATGCAAAAATAGCAGACTATCAATTCTAGCTCTTGAGACACAAATAAGTGTGTTTCAGACCTTTTGACTTTAGCACATGTGAAAATTTGCAAAGCTTGTGAGCAACACTTCCCCTTCAGGTTATGTCCTGCAGACAGGATTGATTCATGCAAGAGAGGAGACAGAGTGGGATCTACTTTTTATTCAGTTACAACCACTTTCACAGACTTTCTTAATGCAGGATTGTTAACCAAAAGGGCAGGTCCTAATGAAGAACAAAAGAACTGAGCATGAGGTCTCAATTTCTAGTTTTCAATTCTGTCAATTCACTTTCTAAGTGTTTTTTTTTTTTAAATATTGTTAAGATTAAATACACTGAGAATTACTCCAAATTTTCCAGATGTTCCAAAAGTGATTTTGCTAGGTTCCAGAGGTCAACAGGCTATTATAAAAACAATAACAGAGAAAAGAGGAAATCTAAAGCTTTTGACAATACAAATATATATAAAACTCTAGTAGATACCTGCTCAATTCAGAATAAACCACCACCCAAGCAACCAGGAATGGTAGGAGCTGAAAAGTTAATCTGAAGCACAAGCAGAACAAAATATTTCTATTCACACTTAGGTTCAAAGTGAACCCAGTCATGGCACCATACAGGCACAGGTTATCTGAAAGGTTGCTGCATCCTTCCCCTTCTGCTCAGTCTTCCATCCTTTCACCAACAGCAGTAGCTAAAACAGAAAGCCGAACTTACTCCCATTTTTCTCTTTAAAGGGGTTTGGTTTTGTAGTTTTTTGTTTTGATGAGGGTTTTTTAGAAGGGGCTATTGGTGCATTTGTTTGCTTGGTTAGCTGGTGTTTGCTCGCTTGCTTGTTTGTTTTAAAAGGACATTGTGGTTTTGTTTTACACAGAAGTCAGAAATTGGAGCTTTTTTTTGCTGTTTTCTAACATTCCCAGAAGCACTGAGAACATAACAGCAAAGGGCTTCCTGTCAGCCTTTAAAGCCCCAATAGAAATATTTCAAGAGGGCTACAGGGCTTTTACAAGACAAAGATCTGAGCTGTGTCCCAGGGGCAGCTTCAGGCACCCCAGCATGAGCAGTCCACTCAGCAATGATGAAGTTTCACAGAGCAGGTGGCCCAGGTTGTGCACGCCACTTTGCAGCAGGACTCCAAACACAGCCTGGTGCACAGAATATTGGCACAATACTTGCACCCTTGTCTGCACAAAGGACTACTTCTTCTTTCTCTCTCAAGCCCAGGGGAAGTCTGGGTAAATGTAGCTGTTCCAGAGCTCACGCTTCTGTGCCAGGCCATGTACACTGAGAGATGGAAATGTGCCTCCAGCATTCCCTGCTCTCCTCTGGAGGTGGCAGCAGGTCCCAGCTACCCACCAGCTTATGTTCAGGCTGTGCAAGAGCTCTTTAGTGGTACAGCAAATTACTTTAAAGATACTTTCAGAGTGAATATTAATTCACTAACTCCATAAGCTTTTGAGACAATTTTCAGCACTATTTTTTTAATTTGGGCTGACGCTCAGAATTTCTTCCCTGCACTGCATATGATGACACTTTGGCAAATGTATTATTTTTTTTACCTGGCCATGCTTCCTTTCCAAGCCAAACACATAACAGAAATAATTTCAGCTTCCAACTTTTGCCTTACAAAACTGCAGTGGTTGTGAAAGGCAAAGTGACATTACAGCTCCTGTCTATTTCGAATTTCTTGGCATGTTTTATTTTTGCCTTTTTTTTTTTTTATTTGGTCTGCATGATCTCTGAAATGTTGAGCAAAATTGCACTATCTGTTGCACTACAGTACATATATTGTTGTTCCCAAAGGTTTACTTAAAACATTCACAGCATCATTTATTTTTTTTCCTTTCCCCCCATTGTCATTTCTGTACAGATTTAATACAACAGAAACATGGCTTCCACTGGGAGCTACAGGTAGAGCAGTTACAAAGTTCTCTATAATTGGTGTCTGCCATGGCTGCTCACAGTAAGTTATGTAAATCACAGCAAGGACCCACAACCCCTAAAGGCATGAATATTTTTTTTTTTATTCAGTGCAGAGGATAACTTCGGAATCTTAGTAATAGTCCCCTCCACATCAGGGATCTCCTTACCAGGAAAAGTAAAGGTCTAGAAACTGGCCATGTCAACTTTGCAATTTAAATCCTACTGTTAAAGATGGTTTGGTAGGTATCATAGTAAGTCAATGCATTGTAGGCAATATTAATTTTTAGGATGTATTTTGTCTTCATAGTCCTGCAAGTCCATCTGCTTTTGTTTATATTCACTAAATACAGATTTGAATATTTATTTACTTTTTCTTTAACAACTCTTTAATTTAAAATGAAATGAGGTGTTTTCAGGGTTTAATTCTAAAAATGGAGTAATAATTCCACTGATTTTCTAATGATGTATTTTAGTTAAAATCATGTCTTCCAAGTGATTAAATATGAAGTTATTATTAAATCTGTTTCATTTAAAACAGTACTGCTAATGCAAGAATTTTTAGCCTAAATTCAATAAGTCAACTTCTGTCTTATAATTTTTTATTTCTCCCACAATTCTTGCTCTTATGGGTCATATACACCAGATTATGCACTATCTATTAGGTATGTGAATGAATCCTTAAAACGTAGTAATTGTCTACTTCTGTTATGGGGAAAAGGTTTCCTAAGCTAAAATCCTTGCTCACATTTCCAACTTAATTCAAGAACTTCCTGATGCCCAAGTGTCAGGCAAAGCACAAGGGGCAAAAAAGCCAAACCAAACCAAAAAAAAAAAAAAAAAAAAAAAAAAAAAAAACCTACAAGAACAGCAAAGGAAAGAGGATAAATGTTTTTAAAAGTCAGTTGAATCTAATTCTTCTGCTACCCTTACCATTAAGAAATCTGAAAAAGAAAAATCTCTTTTGAGAGAGATTTTGATTGGGCAGATATCCACCTCAGACTAAATCTTAATCTTATATAATAATATTTCTTATTCTACCTCCAACCCTTTTAATCTACTTATTCAAGAAAGTTAAGCTTAGCATATGTAGGTGGTTTTCACCGAGTGCCTGTTTTTCTTTATATTTTTAATTTTATTTTTAAATGTTAGAAGTAAATGCATACTATACACACACAATATAGTATTGCATGTACCTATAGGCATATACATACACAGTCATGTTCAGGAACACACACAGAGGCTTTTGAAGAAAACCAGGTGTTTCTTAACCACACAATGTTCGTGAGGCAGTGTACCTTAAGCCTGTTTTGCAATGTGCTATTTTTCTTTGGACTCAACTCCTGCTCTGTGTTGCTTGTTGGTGCATGCGACATTACTAGGGCTGCAAAGACTCGGCTGAAGCACCCTGGACTGGGACAGCATTTGGCTCACCATGCCTCTCAAGGCTTTAAGGAAGCAGGGATGCAGTAGACAAACAGACTCCCAGGAGGACTCTGGTGAGGAGATGAAGGTGACTTAAAGCCTCTTCTTACTAACAGCTTGGGGCCTTGCACAGCACAATTCCAAGGGTACAGAACAGTACCAGCCGCTAATGCAGCCCAGACTTAGTAAATTATTTTTCCATCAACTACAAAAGGCACCTACTTGTCCTTGTTTTTCATCTCTCTACCAGGTAGACAAGTCAAAGAACAGAAATGGAAGTGGCTGGTACAACTATCTAGGACCAATTCAGTGGTTCAGTGGTTCCTATGTCTCTGTTCTCTGTCATCTTAGAGACAAACGTGAGCTATAATCACCCACATGTCATGCATAGCTAAGTTGATTAGTGGCAGAAACATCATGCAATTGAAATTTTGCCCAGCCCTAGTCAATGAAGTATGTCTTCAGATAACAGGTAGCTGTGTCTGGTAGAGACAGGCAGCTATGGAAACCTCCTTCCTGTATGAAACACATTACATAGTTTACAGATTACTAGTCGTACATAAAATGATGCAAATAAACTGATTTTTTCACTTGAAAAATGTTGTCTGGAAAGGTCAGAAAAATGTATTCAGACCCTATTGGATGTGTGCAGCTCTTGATATATTTTCAGTGTTGCAGAATTCTGCAATTAATTTGTTTGCTATTGATTTGCAGAATTCTGCAATTAATTTGTTTGCTATTGATAAAACTTGTTTAAGGCTTCTGCAGTCTTTTAAATGGCTTTAAAATGTGAAAACTATGATTATTTTAATTTGGTTATACAAAATCAAGCTGTTCTAGTAAAATTCCTACTCTCATTTCAGGCCCCACATCTTAAAAATGCAGGGCCTGGAATACTTATTGCCTCCTGCAGTACAAACTCCAAGGCAGAGTAAAGAGCACCTGATTTTCAAAGTGATTAAGGCCTCCTAATTGCAGGTTAGATTTTGAATAGTTAGGAGTCCAAAGGCTTTCTGTGGGCTGAAGTAATATTTGTCTGGAAAAAAATATTGGGGAATGGGCATAAAAAGAAATAAGAATTATAAAAATTTTGCATCAGTTGGTTATGTCAGATGATTTATGAGAAGGAACACTGACATAAGAATCACATGAAGTTAAAACTTAAACAAAACTAGAATGGGTTTGCTTGTGGGTTAGGGTTCAGGAACCTCCCCCCTCCAAATTCTGGATGCTTAATTTCAGTTACTGGAAGTGTGTTTTCTACCTTCTTTTTATGGCCTTTTTTATAAAAGGTAGCTGGTACTCACAAAAAAATTTGGGACCGTTCAAAACTTTTCACAGTTAATTAGTAATGCATGTAGCAAAACACCCGCCCTACCTCTGGGCCTTTGGGGTTGCCCTGGTTCACTTGTAACTGATTTATTTTTTAAGGTTTTCTGGCACACCTCCACCCCAGCTGCTTCCAAGAAATTTCAGCTCAGCGTCAGCTGGGAAAGATCAACTTCACATGCTGACATACAGAGGCAGCCTCAGGAATACTGGGGCCTCTGGTGGGAGGCGTCAATGGGAATCTTTGCTCTTTTTGCTGATCCGGGGATATAGTATCTGCCACCGTACAGGGCCTTTTTTAGCATTTTCTTTGAAAGAACACTCACCTGATTATTACACTGCGTTTTTTCCTCAATGAGAAACAGAAATGTTATCTTTACCAGATTTGTGGCTCATTGCATAGATCTGAATGGTGGATGGCTTTTGCAGGCACCCAAACCCTTTGTTAATAGCTGCTGAGATGCCAAAATAAACATGCTATTTCATAGTCTGCTTAAATTCTACAGAATACAAAAGAGGACAGAGAATAATTCTGATATTTTTCCTTATGTCTGAGTAAAGGCTTGCTCTGTAACTCTCCATTTGAAACTGACAGTCACAAATTCTACCCCTTTTCCTAGAGATATATGGCTTTTAGTGATTATTTTTATTCAGAACTTACCCCCAAAAAATTTCTACCAGGTTCCCACCTTCATTTTTCTTCCTCTTAGACTGAAGATTAATTTTATCCTTAGCCCTCCTCCCTAGGCTTCCATTTTGTTGCCTTCTATAATTTCCAAGGGTATCTGAGCCAAAGGCATCTAAACCAAAAGCATCTTATCATTGATGCAAAACACTATTAAAAAATTATATCTAATTTGGTCCATTAATAAACAAAGAAAGTGTCTTTAATTGTAATGTATAGCACCTGATTCTACTTAAATTTAAAGTACACAAAGCCACTCACTCTAAGATACAGGTTGGCAGTGAATTCTACCTCTGGGTAGACACCTTTCCCAGTTCGTGTATTGAGCTGAATGAAGGATTGCCATCCATTAGTCACGGTTTGATCCAAAGGTAAGAGGATCCAACAGGAAAATCTGTGATTCTTTCTTTTCTTTCCAAACTTCAACAACATTCCTCAACATGTAAATAGTTTCAGAATAGCAATAAAAAATTTAATTTTTTTCAGAAGTGGAGGCAATAATAATATAAAACAGAATGACAGTTTTAGCACAATGAAGAAAATGGGTGTTGATAGAAAAACAGACCTTTGATTAAAACAATATTCTTGGTTTGTTTTTTGTTTTCCACAGTAAGATAAGCTGAACAAGATGGTCTCAATTTAGCTCTGCAAGATTACTCATTTTAAAACTGTTATTTTATTTTTGTCTGTGTTCAGATACTTATAGCAAGAGAATACTTCCAACCTACACAGAGACTGTATTTTGTTAGAATAGCAGACTTGGTATGTTCCATTCAGCTTAGCACCATTAAGCTTCTAGGTCTAGCATTTGCTGACTGCCACCAGGATTAATATCTTAGTATTTTCTTCCTAGTCTATGGTTACATTTCAAGAATTAAATGATCATTCAGAAAGTTGACTTCGGTTTATGAGCTGTTAAACCTAAAAGAGATACAGTACGTCAAAATGAAAAGAAATAGTTGAAGTGATAATCATTAATGTTAACTTTGTCCTTAGAGTCTTTATCACTTGACATAAATTGTGCACCCATTCCTGTTACAATAATTTCACTCATATTTAAAAACATTATTTTTTATGGGGGACCCAGAGGATATCTTTGTATTGTTTTGTCTTTCGTGAGAAGATGCTCAGAAGACTGAGAAGTCTGGAGACTGAGAAGTCTGGAGACAGAAATCTTGAATTTGCACCCCTGGGATGTCTGGCACTGACAGATGAAGTCAAATTGTCCCCACACTACCTCAGACTTCAGACTGGATTTGGAGGCTGAATGACAGTTCATCTCTTGTGCCTTTTCAAGTTTTTCCTCCATTATTAAGGATCAAGGAAGGAGATTGATAGGATCAAATGAACTGAACTGGTTTGTCTACATAGATACCCATTCTCTGGGATCCTGGCAGAAACTGGTACCTGTCTTCACACTCATAAAGAAGCATCTGATGAGGGCAGAAATTCCCAAGCAACTTCAGGCTTGACTGGGCTAGCTAGGCCAACTGGTAAGCTCTTGCCCAAACCTGACTTTGTCTTTTTTTAAATGATTCCTTACCCAGGAATCTTATATAAGAATTTCATTTGCAATTGTGAGCTTTTCCGTGTATGTTCAAAAAAGCTCAAATCCACATTTATTACTTGCTAAATTATAAAAAATGTGCTAATAATTGTCTAATGTTAATAGGTGTCACTAGCAGCATTGCTTCTTATTGTGATGTCTCTCCCCCTCTGCTTATATTAGATGTAATTTTTTTCTTCTTTTTCTATAATTTTAACTTTTATTCACCTAGTATTTGGCATTCAAGTCCAAAGTTCAGGCAAATATAACAATCAGTTGAGAAATACTCACTAGACAAGTATTCATGCACTCTTGTATCACCTGACATATGGTGAACAAGCTGATGAATGACTCAGGATTTAAATGGTAATTACCATTCATCATTATAATAGACTTGCTAATTCATAAATTCTTGGTAAGCCAATTTTCTATAAAAAGGTTAATAATAAGAGTGGAAAAGAAGGAAAAAATAGCTCTAGTGTGATAAAAAATGTAAAAGCTAGAATATCTTCACTGCCACACATCCTTTCTAATGATTGAGTAATTTTGCACCGAAGTGCTTGCTTATTGACACAATACCACTTGCAGTACTAGGGCTCTGATGGAAACAGAGGAAGACACAAAAATCCAACCAAACTGCTAAAGACAGAGGCTGAGGTGTGTCAGACAAAGACAAAGAAACCAAGGCACTTACATATGGCAAAGGCAGGCAGGATCCCACCCACCCATTTCCTCTTTTTAGAGTACTTTGCGACAATGTCACGTTCTCAGAACTGCTCACAACATGCACGTTAGAGAAAACTGTATGGAAATGTTCCTGGTACTTCTGAGTGAAGCTGTGAGAAATGCATCTGAAGTCATCATGCTGCCATTAGCCTCTGAGCAAAAGGAACATTTAGTTGTCTCTGCTTGGAATATAACAAGAAAAAAGCAAAAACATTAAAAAAATCGCTCATTTTATGATCTTTATCTGGAAAAAAAAAAAAACACTATGAATGTAATTTACAAACCCTGTGGAATAAAGCAATGTAGACTGGAAAGAATGCATACAGGCAACACTGAAATTCTATATTTCCAGTACTCAATATAGCACTTATTTGCCTATTAGATAATGAACCTAAATGTATACAGATGCAAATGCTTTTCCCACCTCTAATCCTTAGGTCATCACATATTTATATCATAAGAGGCCAATATGGGAAAGACTTTCTTACCCCACCAAGGCATGTAGTTTATCCATTCACCTGCATCTTCCTGCTCCTTCTCTGGGCACCATAGATGTGAAAGCTACCCTAAATTACACAGTAAATGTACTTTTTACTTCAGATGCAAAGCTAAGGAGGCTGGTAATGGGGAAGAGATACATCTGTTTGCAAGGAACTCAGGGGCAAGAGGAACAGAAAATAAAGGAAGTGATGCGTGGAACCTCGGTACCCTTCCCCCTTTCCACTGTTGCGGTTGTGCAGGGCACGAGTTCAAGAGAATGAAGTAGTCAAGTTAAAAGTTGGGGTTTTGATCATTTTAGCCTGCACTTGGAGCCATGCAGGGAAACTTGCCCTTTCAATCTGTTGCACTTTGGGTATCAGGGTGATTGGACAGATGTTGGGCATTCAGGAATAAAGGATTTGTATGGGAAAAAAAAAAAAACAACCCATAGCTATTGTGCACTATGTAACACCATACTGGGATTATGAAAAATACAAAAATTTACTACAATATACAGTATGTTCAGAAAAGTTTATAATGCAGGTAATCTTACTGAATGCTTTCCTGCAAAACATGTAGCAACAGAATATGAAATGCCTGCCAAGCTAGACTCTCTTGTGCATGCATTTTCCCTTTCTGTCTTTCTCTCTTGGACACATACATTATAAAATCTCAGAACTGATGTACATTTAAAAATGGATGTTAAACACCAGACTGTACCTCAAATTCACAGGACATTTTAGAAACAAATGAAAGTTTGAAATATTTTTAGAGCTTCAGATTTTGGACCAGCTCATAAAATATAGAAACAAGGATGTAAAGCATTAAATTGTGCTACGCATGAGGACTGGATTTCAGAGTGTGTTTCTATTTGAAACTTTGGAAAATTTGCAGAAACTTTTTTAAGTTGTACTGATTATAAGAATTAGGCAGTGTGGAGATTATAAAAGAAACAATGAGAGGGCATCTAGGCCATTTTTCTTTTTGTTTACTTGACAGTATATAATAGTAACTGCTTATAAAGCAAAACAGAAAGCATACAATATCATTTCAAAACGAAAGAAAAATACAGAAATAGGGAAATTAAGATATTGTTCTAAAGAGCAAAGATTAAGGTCTAATATTATAATGCAACTACTTTTCAGGCAATGTTATTAAGCTAAATACAAAGTTTCAGAATACTGCATGTCTGCTATATTGAAGAAATGATCAAATTCATTTAAAGTGGCAGTAAAAAAATTTATTACTGGTTTTCAGAAAGAGAATATATCAAGCCTTTATATATTTGCATGACTTTTGTTCTAGTTCTCATTTCTGCTAAGCCAAAAGCTTGAAACATATATTATGCAATTTTTAACAAGTATCACTGCATGTTTTGTTTTCCTAGGGATACAAAGCATAGCAAAAGTCAGCTTTTGGGTCAGCTGCAATGGTGAGTTAAATTGGAATAAAGTGAATAAAATGCTTTTGCTCAGCCAACTGCATATTTAAAGGATAAAGGTTCCACTGAACAATTTAGTATCTGACTTTTCTAACTAACCTTTTTGTCATAAATCGAAATATTTCATTTTATTGTTGAAAGTTAGTCTTAGCATTGGGGATAAAGAGAAAGGAAGAGAGCAGCACAGGTAGCAGCAGTGGGCAGCATATACCGGTAAGGTCACACATCCAGAGAATCCTGTGACATCACAATAAACACGACAATAAAGCTCTAGTGAACTGGGAAGTCACTAAGATGACAGGAAGATATCTTTGGACTCAGTTGTTTTGCACCGTACTTATTTCACTTAATTATTGTATGAAAAATACAATTTTAAATTTCTAGGAAGAATATGTTGTCCCCTTGATATTTTGGAAAGCTCAGTTTATTGAAGGTTTTCTATCACTAAATAAGAGCAGTATAGGGTTTTAGCTTACATCACCATTTCAGAGTTGAGCTGCTGTAGCTGAACAGTGGATTATAGAAACGATGCACTGACATTAGTACAGAGACCCACATGGTTGCCTTTAGATGTTTGAAAACCTCCTTTAAAGGGATTCATTTGCTCACTTTACTGTTTTCAGGGTTAAGTTCTAGAATCGGTCAAATATTTTCCAGAAGTTGAATGCTTGAAACTCTCATGAATTTACTACTAAACATAAGATATTGAATTTGATGGAAGATGAATGTAAATGTTTGGCATCAGAGCCTGTGTTGCTCTTATGGAAATTTTGAGAAATGACTGCGGATTTGTGTGATTTTAGGAATATTTGAGGGTTTATATCACAGCTTTTCCTATGCTTTCACTGTAGGATTGTATATTGTCTTTGATGCCTGGGTGTTTTTTTCCTTTAACAGGTGAATATTCTTCTTTGTAATAAGGTTTTCTACTTACTGATATGTTGAAAGGAGAGATTATCATGAGTATTTCTATCTGTGGAAATAGCTCTTTTTTGCTCCACAGAGCAATCAGTGTTTTGCCCTTTTTCACAACCTTCTGAAAATATTATCTTTATGCCACTGTATAAATCTGTAAATATTTTATCTAGAGTGTGTGCAGCCCTGCCCCAAAAAGGCTAAAATAGGATAAGAATAGTTACATAAAAGGTGATGATGGTGGCCACAGGTATGGAACAATTCCATATAGCTGAAGCAGGCCAGAGAAGAGCAGCTGCAGAGGAAGACGGTACTCCATGTCACAAATGGCATGGTGAAAGCTAATGCAGAGCAAATGATGACCATGAATTGTACAGCAAGAATTGAAAAAATCAAGTGGAAATATAAAAGACCACAAGAAATATTCTCTTATTCAATGAATGGTTGAAACTCTTGAAATGAATGACCATGAAATCTGTTAACCATAGTGGTGTACCTACTGCCTTCTGCTCAGAAAATCCCCCAGCCATGAGCTGCAATACAAGGAAAAGTTTCCAAAACTATTTTCACTATATCCATGTCTCTTTAATATTTACAATTATTCATTGACACCATTACATAGCCTTGGAAAAACTCCTTGTATGGTGTGGGCTAAACACCATAGGTGATTTTGATGGTTTCTCCTAACTTTAGTCCTAACATTTGGTTTCTGGTACTCTTAACTGGTTTCTTTTTTACTGGCACAGTCTTCTGACTCCTTAAAGGGTCATTGGGACAACTGAATGAGCCATGTGGAACATTTTTAGGCAACACAAGCATATGATATAATGCAAACTGCATAATATAATACTGGTGATTGTCTTTTATTAAGATGTGCCGGCTGAATGCTGATGTGTCCATGTCTTGGAGAACTACCATGAAATTTTCCAAAAACTGCCAGCCTCACACCTTGGTCAATTGGTTTTGAAAGAAAGTATTTTTGGCTTTGAGATTTTTGGGTTAAGCATGCACCTTTCATTTTAAAAAGGAAAATATTGCAGAACCAAAGTCTCTGGCTACAAATAAGCAACCATATGCAGGCACACCTTGATTATTTCTGAGACAGAAGTCTTCCAGTGGGGTTTTCTTCTTGCTCAAGGTCAGATAACTTTCACAGTACTCATACCATCTGCAAGATTTACTATCAGTTGTAAAAGTAGCTGTGAAATATAGTTTTATTCTTGACATCTGGAAGAGAGCTTGGTGTTGTAACTGGTCTATAAATTATAAAAGTAAATATACATGCATGAATAATTTGAGGCATAATGCATGTACTAAACACACAGTATATGTACCATCAAGTATTTCAGAAATATCTAATATGTTCTGAAATATAATTTCTGCTTTTTTCCCTCACCCCATAAACTGAGGAAATGTCTCTGGAGTCATGTATCAGGACTCAAGGTTTAGTCATGTGCTACCAAATCATCTGCATGAGGACACACAAAGGCATCCACAGCATAAGCCACCTGCTCTGAGCCATAGACAACAGTATTCGTGGCTGGTTTGCCATTCCCTCCTTGCCTCTTTTCTTTACTCCCATGCAGATTTGTGGGAACCCAGCCTTCTACAGATTATTTATACATCAGTCAGGAATTTTAAGACAGCATGGAAAAGGTAGAGGGAACAAACCACACTCAGCAGAAGGTTGGCCAAACTTAGTTTTCTCATGGATTAGTGGGGAAAGAGCCAAGCTAGCCACAGGCTTCAATGCAGTTCATGATAAGGGGTGTGAACCCTCAAATTACAGCTGTGTTCTCTTTTTCTTCACAACACCACAGATTAGATGTAAATGAAAATTTCAGAAGAAAAGCCATTTTAGAGGCATGGTTTTCTTGGAAGTCTTTGGATGTCAGTTTGGTTAGAAAATTATGCAGCAGTGAAATTGCTTTAATACAGAAATGTTCTTACTACATTTTTTTCTCTTTCTGTTATGATCTTAAGTATGCAATGGTTATTCCCTTGGGGTCTAAGTCTGTAAGTATATTACTGCAAGTATATTTCAGGGTTTGGCTTCAGCAAATATTTCAGCTTGCTCTTGCACTCTTCATCTTGGCTTTGAACATCGAGTTCATAGTCCACATTGTGTGCTTAATTAATTCACAGGTAAAAAGAAATTTTAATTCAGGACTTAAGCAGAGAAGCAGTTCTTTGCAGAGTAGCTATACATCCCTGCATATACCTGCATAGATACCTGATGTTATCAAGTAACATATTCATAAAAATATCAGGGTTCTATATGTAGAGTAATATTCTGTGAGGGCACTTTCATAGTTTGGAACTTTCAGCCTCATTCTCACTTGCTGATTGTGCTGAGTGTTCATTCATGAAAAATGAAATTTCTATGTTCGCCCCTTGAAAAGGGCCCTTTGTGCTCCTAATAGCATGGTAAATCTGAAGGGAAGAGGACCTCCTAGTTCTTCAGAGAACATACAGAGCATAAAGCTCTAATGATACCTTCTTCAAAGAACCTATTTGTGCCAAATTCTCCAGCTCTTCCTCAGATGATTCATTGTGTTTGACTCTCATGACAGCTAGGGAGTCAAAACTCGGATTCTGTCTCACTAAGGCAGTTTCACTCCATCTCATGAAGGTCAAGAGCTTCTCTTTGTTTTCTTGGAACATAAAGCAATGTACCTAGTGCTACACAATGCTTTGATTTGTGAAGCATGTCCAAACAACCATTTCAACACAGGAAGTGTCTGATAATAATATATATTTTGAAAATCAGCCTGTATACAATTTAATTCAGAATATCTGGTAATCACTGCAGATGTAAATTAGGAGACATGTCTCCAGTGAAGACTGATCATTAAGGGACGTGTGGGTGATTTTCTGGGTTAGTTTAGATGTTGCTGCAGTTATCTTGCAGTGAATCACAGTATGATTGAATGTCTGGAAAGGACCCAAAAGGATCACAGAGTCCAACTTCTGGCCCTGCACAGGATAACTCTAAGAATCCCACCATGTATCTGAAAGTGTTGTCCAAACACTTCTTGAATTCTGTGAGGCTTGGTGCTGTGACCACTTCCCTGGAATGACTTCCAGTGCCCAGCCACCCTCTGGGAGAAGAACATTTTCTTAACTTAAACCTCCTCTGACACAGTTTCATTTCTTTCCTCAAGTCCTGTCACTGGTCACTGAAGAGAACAGACAAGTGCCTGCCTGTTTTCCCTTGGGAGGAAGCTTTAGATTCATCCCTCAGTCTCCTCCAGGCTGAACAAACCAAGTGACCTCAGCCACTCCTCATATCCACCTTCTCCACACCATTCACCATCTTCAAGAACAGTTATGTTCTCCTCCATTTTTTTTTTCTTTTTATGAACTACAAGTCTTCCCACAAAAAGGTGTGTGGAACCATCAACAACATTGTCAAATCTTCACTAGCAGAGGTATTGAAAATAATAATAAAAAAAATCTGGAAAAAATACACATAATTAATAATATTTCTCCATTTTCTTCAGCCTTGTTCCCAAACATCTCCAAACACTTTGCAGACATGATTTCAGGGTCAGCATATCCTTAGTTCATCATCTCATAGAAGGGGAACAAAGAGTTGAGCAAGAATGCCATCTTGTTTGATGCGCTGATCCCTGTAACATAAAGAAATGAGAGTTATAACATTCACTACCTTTGAAATTAAGTCTGTTTATAGGTGATGTGACTAGCATCATCAAGGACAGTTAAGTATATAAGCATGTGTTTAAATTTGATCCTTGAGTAGCTTGAATAAACCAAATTCTCAAGGTTCTGGAGTATCTATCTCCTGTTGGAGGCACCTGGCCTCCTGTCTGCAACATGATAAAGCCCAGTGCCTCAAGATAGCTACAGTCTCAGCCATCTGCTCCTGCATTAGCCGGACCAAGCTGTTTACTAGCTAGGACAGCTCATTTGCAGTAGGCACACCATAACTGATCCATGGCCAGATGACACTACAACTTCTGTAAAAGATTCAGAATTAGTCACACAGATGTCAGCAACTTAAACAAGCATCTGAAAGATCCAAACTTTACATGATAGTCCTGAGCCACAGACTCTTTCAGCCATTTGTTCCAAATCCATGCACAGAAAACTTAGTGTTTATATGGAAGGAGAGAAGAATGAAGGCAAGTTTCTTCACATGTTGCTCCAGAGTTTTACAAAGTTTCTTGTGCCTTCTCTTCCCCTTCTGAGAGCAGTAAACAAAGTCAGCTCATGGAGATGTATTAGAACCAAGCGAGGCTTCTTCTGGGCCGCATCAACATAAAATATACAAAAACCCCAGAAGTCTGCAAAGTTATTTCAGGGGCTGGAAATAATCTTCCTGTGATGGAGCAGGTATAGGAATAAAACGTTCTGTGTATATTTTATGTAGCTGTATATTTTGAGAGAAATTTGAGATCACCCACAAAGGAGGAATATCTCTAATGAGGTAGGGCTGAATGATTTTACTTAAAATTAATAAATAAGAAATGAAAGACCAGCTTGTTTCTCTAAAACCCAAATTGTAAAGTATATTTGTTTAATTTTTTTTTTATTTTGTTTATTGGTCTTTTGATATTTTATGTTCTTAAATGACTACAAGGATTTAAACAGAATTTTTAGTTTTGGTTCAATAAGATTTGAAAGAAGAGCTTTAGTAATCACAGTGCCAATTCAAACTTACTTCCTACTAAAGAGCAAGCCCAAGGAATGCTTAGCTTTTCTGGTTTAAATTCTTCATTAAAAAGTAAAAGTTTAAATTGGCAGGAAAACTGCTATTTAAGCTGCTAGTACACCAACATCAGAGAAAGCTGAGTTTTAGCCCTTGGTACTCTGCCAGGTACTGTACTACATATAAGCAAGATAAAGAGAGAAATAAAGAAAAAAATGATGGGAAAAGATAATTTTTATTTAGCCATTTAGGCTGTGATACCCTAATGGATTTAATGTTAAGAAATAAAAGTTTATGAAGTACCTCTTGAGGCCATAACCAATAGACTTTCAAAATCAGTTGATTTGCACTAGCCAGCAAGTCCAAAAAATGGTAACATATAACTGCAAAGCAGTCTTGTTTGGTCAAATGATTGGCATATGTTTCTGAAGAAATATCCTTATAACTTACTGAAAGCTCTGCTTATGAGTAATAGGTCTTTTGCTCATGAGTGAAATAATTATGCACAGTTTTACACCACTTAGTTCTATTAAAAGTTACAGCATCAGGGGCCTGATGTTGTAGTTTGGCATTTCAAGTATAAGAACTTTAGTTTTCACATTTAGTGTCTCAGCCACTCTGGATCCTAGCCACCTAAAACTTGGCAGGCAAGTTTGTCTGCCCAGATGATTTTTTTTTAATAGTTTAAGATGAGTAAGTCCTTTTCTGTACAATAGCCCAAAAATTTTTTTTGAGCTAGTTATATAGTATTTTCTTTACCAGCTGCAATTATAAAATTATTCTGTTAAAAAACAGAAAGAGACAGTCTGGAACTTGTCACCAGTGTTTGTAGAATAAAGCACTTAGGATTTTTAAGCAAAATAAACAACCATCCCATAGACAAACAATGAAAATTAAATACTGGACCTTGAGACAAGTAAATTCTCCACCAAACTTTTACTCATTACACTTTACCTAGGCAACCAGAGTGGTCAAGAAAAAACACTTACGAGAATTTTAAAAACAGCTTTCTGCTCTTGCAGCACAGCATGCCAATCTTGCTCTTTGTTGTGCCTTACACATCACCTGTGGGGAGAGACAACCATTCCCAAAGTGGTGTGGCCAATGTGCCACCACCAACCTTCAAAACTTCTCACAGGTTACTGTGCACTCTTGTCATCCATCTTTTAAAGAACTTTTATAAATTATCTGACTCTGGGGATCTAATATGTTAACTTCATGGTCCAGCACTATACTTCAGACCACAACCTGGGAATTAAGAAGATCAAATTTTCCTGTGGACCTCAAGATGTCCATGCAAAAAATTGTCTCTAATGTCAGCTGACCCTTTGCCTGAATAGTCAGAATGGGCCAACCCGTAATATTCTAGACTATTACCAATCCTTGGAGTGTCGATAATTTCATTTGAATTAAATAAAAAAAAAAAAAAGAAAAAACCCTCCTTCTTTCTTCTTCAGCAAGCAAATCATGCAGATTTAGAACATAGGCATTTTTAATAGACTGGATTAAGAAGAGGATCCTAATCCAACTGAAGCTTATAATAGCACTTCTAGTTGGAGAAATGCACATCACTGATCCTTTAATTCATTGTCTTAACTGAAAAATTTAAACAATATGTATTACTTTGATACAAAACGGAAACAATGGAAGTTTCAGTGGCTTCTGCAGGTTTAGAAAAAAATATGAGCCACAAAATATTCAGTTTTGTTTAGAGAATTTTTTAAGATCTCTTTTCTAAACAAAACTATATTTAAATTTGGAGTGTTGCTTCAAATTGAATAAAGCAAGCCACTGCAATTAGAACACATCAAAGTGAATGTCTTGACTGGAAAAAAAGAGTATTTTTCTGCTCTGATCAAACAGTAAAAATACAACATGATTTCACAAGTTCTTTTCATTAATTCATATCTACATTTTTTCATGATCATAATTTAAAACAAACAAAAAATTTATTTTCATTTATTTTAAGGCTTTCATTGATTTTAAGGCTTTTCCACAGATTTCATGGTCAGACACTAACGAATAGCATCTTTTTAGAGTCCGTTACACTGCTAATTCATTTTCCCATGTATACGACAACGTTCTCCCCTCATATAGGTTCGTATTATCTAAAATTTTTTTGCCCATTTTTGCTTTCTTTCTTTAACTGCATTTTATTTTGAGATGCATATGATATAAATAATTTGACTAAGCATCATATTTCTTAATAGTTTGGAAAAAAAAAAAGTTTGTCATCAGGCAAACATAGCCTCTGTGCTTTCGCCATGTTGCCATGTTGTTGGTGCAGCTTTCCATATGAACAGAATTCCAGCCAATTCTGAAGTCTTGCACTCGAGACAGAATTACTGCAGTAATATTAATGTCATCATCTCTTTCCATGTGCAAAATATCAAAGCAATGTATTTAGTAACTGCATTGCAGACTTCAGTGTTGGAGTCTCTCTTCCTTTCCCATCTTGAATGTAAAAGCCTTCTATTAGGAAAAGAGGATCCCAACTGAAATGAGATTATAATGCAATCATCTGGTTCAGAGCATTATGCCATGATTTTAGCAGCATGCTAGAAACTCCCTCTGCTCCTGGGCTTAATGAAATTTGAACTTATTATATGGTTCAGCACAGTTTTTGGAAGACAACCAATAAGTATGGGAGGCTTCCTGTTGAAACAAGGGGCTTGTTTGCCAGGATTTGACTCTCTCGAGGAAAGCTAGCTGCAGGGCCAGATCTTTTCTTTTCATTGGATACAGAACAGCTACACACACAGCAGTATTTACTGGTGATAGCAGCCTGTGACAGAGCTATGTATTTCCAGAATACTCTAACCAGAGTATACCCAGTAATGACTGCAGTATACCCACTCAAATGTGCTTTGCCACTACATAATACAGGATTCAAGAAGGGGCATTTGATGGCTGCAGTGAATTAAAAAGTGGAAATCCACCTATTGAGTAAGAATCACGTACTACACCTTTCTAGGTGTTACTTTATGTGAAATTATAATATGAAGATATCCTGGAATGAAGAAAGAAATGGTTGTACCTGCACACAACTGCTTGTTCTACTTTTCAGGCTAACAGCTTGGCTGTAACATTTGTGCATTAGCTAAATAACATCTCAAGGGGAGCTGGAGATAGAACCTTGATGTGTCCTGATTGTACGTGTGTGAGTTTGTGCTCTCAAAGGATGGTCCTTAAAAAACTCCCCGCTGAAAGCTATTGTGCATATTGCAAAAGGACCGTTGCTAAGTGCCAATTGAGCTGGCACTGTATACTTGCCATTTTAAAAGAAGATTTCATACCACTTGATTATGTTAAATAGAAATGTTTGAAATTTAAACTGAATTACATCAAAATGGCACAGTAGTTATATGTCTAAAGAGCTGCTGCTACTCACTCTCATAACTAATGTCAATCCTTTCTGGTAGACAGTTTTATGTGAAATCATGGTAGAGTATATTACAGGCGAGTTTAGAGAGCCTTGATATAAAAAATGTCATAAATAAATACTACCTTAAAACCAAGTCTGTGTTTGTATTAACAAGCAAGAACTCCTTTACAGTAAAGTACTGTCTTTAGCCAAAAAGATAGACTATTTTTTAATGTCAGAACTTCATCTTCAGCCTTTAGGCTACTCTAAGGTGTCAGATTTTTTTCTGTGTAGATGATAGCTATTTGGGGAACTTGGTGTGCTTTTTTAATGCAATCTAGACGTATACTTAGTAGAAATAATGCAGAAATTACCTCAAGACCAGCTTACAAAGAATAAAAAAATAATAATATTAACAGTATATAGTCAACATTAGGATCTGACTGGAATCAAAACTCCAATATCATTAAAAGGTAGAGGAGAAGTGCATGCTAAAAAACTAAAATGAAACTAGATGAGCACCTAGTCTGCATGTACAAATCTGGTATTTTTATGATCAATAACTACTGACAATACATGCAGAGAAGTAGTTATTACCTTTAAAAAGCTACTTCAGGATTTATGAATTTGAGAGAAATTTCTTAAGTAGTTCTTGGGGAGGAAACAAAAGAAAAACTCAGTACACTTAAACAAATTTTACTCGTTACAAAACATATACTTTTAAGTTTTCATTTTGAATTGTTGGTTTTGTTTATTTCTAAAAGATAAGAATCAGGCAAACTAAATACTTTTTTTTTTATTACTTCAATAAATATCAGACAAATCTGAGAGGGAGGGATTGCCTGAGGTTTTTTCAAGATCTTTACATTTCAAGTGTGGTCTGGAAATTCTAAAATGCTATTTTTTCACTTAGGGAAATAAGAGAGAAAAAAAATCATTGAAACAGCTCAGATAACACTCAAGGGACACAAAATATGTTATTACCTGTGCTGGAGTATTATTTTATTTTACACTGTAATTAAATGCTCAGTTGCCCCTCCTCCCCAGTCAATCTGATTTTATCCTTGGAAGGCAACAGATAATTTCCATATCAAAAGAGCAGTGGCACTTTCATGCATTGTCACTCAGTTTCCTGTGATGTCACCTGAACAAGATGGCTGGTAGGTTGTGATGGAAATGACAACCAGTTTCATCAGCAAAAAGTTCCCATGTGCCAGGATGCATTCCATGATCTACTAAAAGTTGCAACATGCACAATTAAATTGTTGTGCTTTTTTTCTCTTCCTGGAAGCTGGGTTGTACACTTTGACATGTCTCTTTGCCTCCTGGGCTCAAGCCTGGTTTCTAGTGGTGATATCTGACATACTTGTATATTCTATTATAAGATTGAGACCTCAGGCTGCCTATTTTGTTACAAAATTAAAATCTACTGTGCTTCATGGAGCTGAAGATCAACTCCTTTTGGAACTGATTGCCATGGTATTCTTCATTTTGATTTACTGTCTATAGACTCAATACCCTTAAAAAGTCACTGTTAAGATCCCATTGCAGTTTTAGCTTAAAATGCGTTTTGAAATTTATCTCTTACTTGGCTTCTGTTAAAGCACAAAAATATGTACTATGAGTTAAATGTTGCTTTTGATTGGGGTCTGGTGTAGTCAGCTCACCCATAGGGTGAAGAAAGAAGTGTTGCAAAGTTTCTGTGATGCTGGAGATCATATTGTAGTGGTGGCACAGTAACCCAGGTTGGAATTACTCACTCCCCTAACTGGTTACTCCTGAGGTCTTGTTTTGTAGCAGAGTCCTTCTCATTCAAGCTGTCAATGGAATGAGAACACTGAAGGCCTCATGTGACCTCTTGCATGAGCAAATGTCAAGGTGCAAAGGGATCCTCCAAATTCTGCTCTGGATGGAATGACAGACACCTGGCACAGGGATGTTGACATCCTGGGGTCAGAATAATATCTGGCTTCTTCTTTGGTTTATTTTTGGGTTTTTTTGTTTGTTTAATAGTAGAAATATTACCATACCAGGAAAAAAATCTAAATATTCAGGGTCTAAATTTTATAGCTTTACTCTTGCTTTCTTTTAATTTATTAAGTATTCAAGAAATTACTATAATCTCCATATTCTTTGGGTCATTGCAAGGCTGTTCTTTGTTTCTTATTTTTTGTAGTGTACTTATTTAGTTAATTTCTATTTTCTATTCAATTGACAATGTTGCTGATTTAATAAGTAAGCAATATCCTTTGTCTTTTCTTTCTTTTCTTTCTTTCTTTCTTTTCCTTCTTTCTTTCTTTCTTTCTTTCTTTCTTTCTTTCTTTCTTTCTTTCTCTCTTTCTTTCTTTCTCTCTTTCTTTCTTTCTCTCTTTCTTTCTTTCTCTCTTTCTTTCTCTCTTTCTTTCTCTCTTTCTCTCTTTCTTCCTCTCTTTCTCCCTCTCTTTCTCTCTTTCTCTCTTTCCTTCTCTAGTTCAGGTCCTTAATCTTCAAAGATTTTTTTTATCCAGTTTTTATACCATTCTCTTTCGAATGCTTGACCACTAGCTGATTATTTTTTTATTTTATTTTAACCTGAGCAAGAAAAAAAATAGTTTCCTGCCGTTTTCACTCTCTTGTTGGTCTGAGTTAAAAAAGGAGTGGTCATTAAGGTTAAATTTATGTCAAGGAAAAGTCAGCTACGCTATATATAGCAGTCATGTTAGAACAGCGCTGTTATGCAATTACGACTGCAAAAAAAGCTCTTTCAGGGATGGAACTATATATGCGCCCAAAGAAAATGTCCTTGACTAAGACAGTTTGAATGGTACTTGATCTTACCTTCTATTACCACAACTTCCTTTCAACTTATATTAATGTTTACAAAGCAAATGCTGTATCTCTTATAGGAAAGAATTAAGTATGGTGTAAGTATGGACTCATGAATTATCATATAAGTCAATGAAAGCGAGTTGGAAACAGAGGAGTATGTAGTACACGTGATGTACCTTCTATTGGAATGATAATTTGTTCACTGAAATATTTTTAAATGTGTGGATTTAAAATTATAAAATAAGTCCTTTTTTTTACATTTTGCTTTGAATTTTTATGGTGAATTTTATTGAAACATATTTTTTTAATCAGTCATTTTAGTATTCATATTTTTCAAATTATAATCTTTTACCACTTAATAATAGAGGAGCAGAAGCTTTTTAAGCACATAGCAACTGTGACAATTTGATGGAATTCATTTTATGTAATAATTTTATCAAATAATATATTTCTTTTAAAAAATACCATTTATTAAAACATTATCCACAATTTAGGTAAAATGGTAAAGCAAATGTCATTTTTAAACACACGACCCACCTTTGCTGACAGTGCAGTACAATCACAACATATTATAGGAAGTGTTGGCATGCTTTGGAACACAGGATGACTCTATCAATAGATTAATAAGCTTACAGATGAGTGCCCAGCATTTTTTAGCTACTCTTTATTCACTTCTCCCTGTGCATCTACATTGGTTTTAATGAGTTTTCATGTGTTTAACTCAAGACAGGATAAGATTCTCAACACCTGAGTCATGAAGATACACTTGTGGCATAGATTAAAGCATTCATAGACTCACAAAAAGCAAATTTTGGTCTCTTTGAATAGCTTCAGGTCTGATGTCCCAGGGAAAGTGTAGTTCTGGAGACAGGGTCTGATTTACAAAAGCAAACTCAGCATGGATACTTTTAGGAAAAATCAGGGCAAATAATAAGAAGCATTCCTTCAGTTCTTCAGATGAAGAATGGAATTAAAATTCCTTAAATTCTTCTGTGGATAAGCAAAATATTCAAAACATACTGAAATACAATGATCTATTAGTATAAAAAGCAGCAGGGACTGAACACAAACTAAAATGTCTACTTAGATAATTCCAGAAATGGAATTATCATTGGTGACAGAGACAGAAATATTTTTTCCCACACTTTAGCTCCTCTCACAAAACTCCCAAGAAGTCTTTCTTTCAAGATACTTGGACAGTCTAGGTAAAACATCAAGCTCATAATACTTCCCTTTTTAAAGTTATTTTTTATCTCTATAAAGTTTTAAATTTTTCCTAAGAATTAAGATGTGTACCTGGAAGATGAGTTGCATCCTCCATTCCCAAAAGTCTAGAAAATTCAGCAGTTCAGACTGTAGACTCAACTAAGCAGACAAGCATCTGCACCTGCTGATGGTCCAGCTACCTCTTAGAAATAGCGTATGTCCTGAATGGGACTGGTTGAGCAGGGACATGTGACATCACAGTAGGGGGCAGGAATCTGATTTGATTTAGTCAATGAAAGAACAGAGTATTCTGCACACAAAGCATACACTGCAAACAAGGATATCTGAAGTATGGGTGAGCAGGGCAGGGGGGGAAATATCTCCCCATGATTGTTCAGAGGGACAATCATGGAAGGTGGGGACAGCTGTCTGGCCAGGAGGGGGGTTCAAAGGAATGAAAGGAAGAGAGATGATGGAGAAGGAGAGAGAGCATTCCCTTCCTTTCAGCAGCACAATGGTAGCAGGTAAACTACCATCAGCCTCTGGTTTTAGAGGCCTCAGCATTTCCTTACCTTTATTTTTAAGATGTTTATCAATGGAAGAATTCATAAAAGGCCACTTTCATTTCTTCAGGGAATATTGTAAACACAAGAAGTCTCCCACTTCAGATAAAATTCAGTCCTCCAAACCAACTTGCTGGGTATCTGCTTGGGTTAGTACATCTGTCACTGGAACAAGTCCATTTCTTGCCAGCATGAGATTAGGCCTTTTTATATATAAGCACTGACTTGTCAGATGGCACTGGAAAAGAATCTTATTAAACATTTATTAATTTACTATGAAGAAATTCTAAAGTTTACTTAATCACAAAGGAAGAGACATGAACAAGTGTAAAATATTGCACATTATTTAACTAACCTTAACATTAAAAGGGCAAATTCCTTCTTCACTTAAAATCTTGTCTTCCATTAAAAAAAAAAAAAAAGATTTGGTTTTCTAGTTTATTTTGCAAAGTTTGTATCAACCTTTTGCATTCAATATCTCAGCTGAGCAGCATGGATACCCTCTCATGAACATGCATATTAACAGGTTACCTTGAAGAATTTCTATATTTCTAATGCTTGAGATGAATTCCTGTATTTTATTTTTTTTTTGCCTCTAAAAGATCTGTTCCATAATGATCACTGTTCCACACACTTCTTGTGAAAAACTTTCCTGGAAGAATTTTGTTGTGGATAGCCTTAATATTTGACAAGTGTTCCATAAAATACTGCTGTCTCTTTAGAATTTACCATGTTCTTTTCCTGCCTTAACTGCAGACAGAATATAATTCTTTTAGTGGTCTGTATGAATATTCATAAGTGTCAAGTACTCTGAGTTCTAAAATATCGGATAGGGAGGTTTTACAATTATTAGATCAGGGCTTTTCTCAGTTGTACCCTGGGATTAAAATGTCTTTATTTCAGTGCAGTAACAGAGGAAGAACACAAGATTACAATAGATTTAACAAAAAGGAGATAACTTTGCATTATTTTTCTTTCTTCTTTCAGTCTCCATCACGAGGATGGAGTCATGCTGTGACATTCTTCTCTGGGTATTGGAACATGAGAATGATATACTCGACTTTGAATGTCTCAAGTTTTGTAACATATAATAGCTGAGTTTTACTTCTTTCACCCCGGTATTTTGCATTTTGATAGGCAAGTGCCACTTCACCGCTGAGGCCCTTCTGCTGACCTTTAACACAGTGGGTAGCTTCAGCAGTGCAATTATCACTATGGGTTGTGGTGTCCTGGAGGAAGTCAGCATGTGCACATGTATAAACTGGGATATCAAGGATGTAAAAAGCAGAAAAGCACATACCAAGCAAAAAAAGTAATTTGATCATGACAACTCAGTCAAGCCAAAGTCCAAGTGATGGTTATGTCAGAAATTCTTGCTTAGTCTCCTTCATGCATTTGAGTGAAAATGTCAGAGGCTACGATTAATGTGACTTCATTTTACTTTCTCTTAAACTACTGCCATTTCCAGCTCAGAAAGTTCTGCCTACTGGTTGAGTAACAGAAAATCAACATACAGGAGTGTGATTTATCTGTTTGATGCATAGTTATTAAGTTTGATCCTTAGTTTCAGTGGTGAAACTGGAAACCTTACACAGGTCATTTTTTCCAAATGTGGGTGCCTAAAGAATAAATAAATATCAGGGTGTTCATCCTTATTTTGTAGAACTATCTTGTATGAGAAAACCCCCAAGATTTTACCTTCAATAACAAGAGAACACCAATAATACAAGTCTCAGTGGTTTATTAATATACCATGTTCAGCAAAGAGAAGTCAATGTGCACTAATATACTAGAAGACAGCCCACCCACAAAAGGTTAAGCAAAACTTACACAAATGTCTTACATACTGTAGTTTTTGCTATTGCACTTCTAGTTATCACTACTGGTGCTGAGGAACTGCTCTCAAAATGTGCTTGAACTGAAAATGCTTTCTATGACAGAAGCATATATGTAATATGATACTTTTGCCTTTGTAAATATAATTCAAAAACTTTGGGGGTTGTCCTCTTTAATTAGAAGCACCCTTTAGAAGCACCCCTGATACACCATCTTTGCTTTTGCTTTCCTTATCTTCATTATTTCTCTTTTCTTCACTTAGTGGCTGCTGTTCACCTTCCTAAGTTACAGCCCCCCTCCATCTTCCTTTTGTTTCTACAAACAAACAAACAAACAAAAAAACCAGAGCTCTGTTCGCTATTTTTTCTTCCCAAGACAAGTTCATGTTTCTTCAATATGCTGCAGGAGAACAGCTTATGCTGATTTTGCTGCTTAAATATTATTTTTCGTAGTTTCTCTGTTTATTTTTCCGAATGTGCTAAGAGACCTCCCTATGATATCCCTTCTTCCCTCTTCACAATCTTCCCCTTAAGAATCTGAATGTTGCTCATATCTCCTGGGTAAAATCCAGCCACTGTGTCCACATCAAGTCAAACTGAATTTACTCCATGATATGCAGCTGTTCCATTGTCTCCTTATTACAACACAAGACTCTGTTTGTTTTATTTATTTATCATTTCTAAGTACCAGGCTTTCTGGCAAAATGTTGCCAGCTGGAAGTTACATGGAAAATGTTTAGCACAGCTTTAACAGATGCTCCAGAGTATGTGTACACTCATTTCATTCTTGGTAAATCAGCATTTAGGGAATATGGGGAAATAGACTGTGAAATGCCATCAGCTTGTCCTGAGCTATGGTGCTATTTAATAAAATCTCTAGCAAATTCAAAAGCCAGCAACTATTCTGAATCTTTAGTGCATGCATTTTCTCCTCCCTGAGCTATCAATATCAAAGGTGTCTTAAGAAACAATATGTCAATGAAAAATGAAGGAAAATAAACAGAAAAAAAAATAATAGGTATTTCTGATTAATAACTATCATCCCTGACTGTGCTAAATCGCATTTCTAATCTCTTTTTTGGGCATTTATTAGCACTTACTTCCCTCAGTTAAATAAGAATGGCATGTTATGAATAATGTTTATGCCTCTAGGAGTTTATGTGGAGGATCTTCTGGTTTTTTGTAGCTTTTGCCTCATTCAGAATTAAGTAGTCAAGTTCTCTGTTGAGAACAGAGAATAAGGAATACAGAAATAAGAAATAAAACTATCAGTATCTGTATAAAGATCCTCAATTTTTGAGGTGTGGGGAGTTACTGCACAGGGAGTCTCACAGATGCCCTCATCACTGCATGGTGGAACAAGAGTTTAAGTTTCAATGTCTGCTGCCATATCCCCATATCAGTCCAGCAGAGATCTTCCACAGCACATTACACAAGCCCATTAAGGGTAGACACATCTTCCCAGACAAACACACATAAGTCCTCACATTTAAGCTGAATTCCCACCTGTGAATCACAAAAATACAGGCTTTGGTACCAACCTCAATTTTGAATACTTTTACAGGCAACTCTATATTTCATGCATCCATTATTAAGACTTGGAAACAATCAGGAGAAAAGTATAAAATGCTGGTGAATATCAAGATCTTTTCACTACAAATTTCCACTTGGTTTTTCTGAATTTTCTGGATTGCTATGTAATATCTACTGATCTTTGATAATGATGAACTATGACATAGTTCTACCTCTTCAGAAGGAAGAGTTATTTCCATAGCATTTCTCAGTAATAACGCTGTCCACCAGGATCCATTCAGACAAGAACACAGCTTATTATTTGTGGTAGTTTGGATCCTATAAAAATCTAAATAAAAGTTGAAACATATGTCATTCACCTATGTATTAGAGTGGGGATTAAAGTCCACTACAGTCCAAATCTGTGAGTCCAAATAAGAAAAGGAATTAATGTAATATATTAATTTCTGGAGCTATCTCAATATATGTCTGATGCATCACTTCAACTGAATTTATATTTACAATTCATATTTTTCTTCTTCCCTCTCTCCAGCCTTCCTCAACATTGACTCCAATGATTTAAGGAAGATTATAGAAAAGCAATATGGAGCCAAAGTGCTGAGGAAGAAAACAAAACATGGAGTGTTTCAAATCTGTGTAAGCCAAAACCAGCCACTCTAACACACAAACTAATTTTTAGCTACCTATATAATGACCAGTATGTGCTGAATGTTCAGGACAGTTTGAATCAATCCTCAAAAGAATTCATAACAACATGCATAGGTAATCAACATAATCATTTTTTACATATCATCTCTGGCTTCAGACTTCTCATGTCAAGCCATCAGAAAGGGTAATTTTTTTACTTTTAAACCTTGAAATGTGACATAACTTGAAAATGACAGTAAGTTGTGACAAAAGGCCTCTGGAAAAGAAAATAGTAATCAGCAGTGAAAGCTTCTGTCCTTTGCCTCTTAAAATACCCAGCTCGTTTTCTTGAAATAATCTGAAATAACTACTCTCATTCCTATATTACTTTAAGCTGTGGTTGTCACAATATAAGAAAGATATTAAACTATTAGGGAGCATCCAAAGGAGGGCAGCAAAGATGGTGAAGGGCCTTGAGGGGAAGCCATGTGAGGAGTGCTCAATTCGTGTGCTCAGCCTGGAGAAGAGGAGACTGAGGGGAGACTCACTGCAGTCTGCAACTTCCTCATGAGGGGAAGAGGAGGGGCAGACACTGATCTCTGCTCTCTGGTGACCAGTGACAGGACTTGAAGGAGTGGCCTAAGCTGTGTCAGGGAGTTTTAGGTTGGATATTAAAAAAAAGTTCTTCACCCAGAGGATGGTTGGTCACGGGAACAGCTCCCCAGGGAAGTGGTCACAGCACCAAGCCTGACAGAGTTCAAGAAGCATTTGAACAATGCTCTCAAGCACATGGTGTGACTCTCGGGGATATACTGTGCAGGGCCAGGAACTGGACTTGATGATCCTTGTGGGTCCCTTCCAGTTCACCATATTCTGTGACTCTGTGAAGTGTCTGTGGAAGAGCGCTCATTTCCAAACTCACTTTCTGGTCATGTACAAGTAGTACAATATTCATCTGGACCACCACCTATGCATCTGTGAACACAGAGAAGGACAATAGTGTTAGCCCCACCTCCAGACATTTGTTTTTCCCAGCTGATCTGTGGAACAAGACTAAGGCTCTGTATGAAAAATGTGGAAGGGGCATTTAGCAAGCAGAACTGC
>NC_089685.1:24787700-24795200 GCF_031753505.1 Anomalospiza imberbis
GGCACAAGGGAGAACTAAAGGAATCAGACAGATTCAAAGATAATTTAATGTAGCTGTAAGTCTGACACTGCTGCTGATACAATTTAATTGAGTACTAATTAGAACTAAGAAGGCTAGTTATTTTGTCAACTGCACATGTGTTGGTTCCAGTCATTTTTAATCCAATGTAACAAAGATAAAGAGTCTGACTTTGTTTAGTTAATAACATTAGGCCAGAAGAATCACCTAGTCATTCCATGTTACCCAATACATTGCTAATATAAATAATGTTTAATTACAGTGACTACTTACTCCCATGAAATGACCAATTAGAACATTTGCTGATTCTACATGTTAACTATTAGAGACATTTCCACAGGCTTTCTGTGGGTTTTATTCATAAATTCTACTCCATCTGGTAGGAAGCATAAAAGCAGAATATGAGAGGAAAAAGTTTTTAAGCAGCACAAAGGACATTTAAATTCTGAGACAGAGTTTCCATGCAAAAATATATCAAATTAAAATATAATTTTTAGTATTCCCTAGGAGTATGTAATATTGCACATTTATATGCTATTCTTGCTGAATCCAGCAGATCATAGAGTGTATTCAAGACTCATATGATAAAGAAGACACGTGTTAGCATTTTAATGTTTAGACCAACAAATAAAGAATGATTTGAAGTCACTTACAAAGGTGATTTATTGTCTATAATCTGTATCTGGTATGAATGATGCCAGACTAGTCTTTTATTTATTTTTGTTACTTTACTGGTAAGTCAATAACTGTCCCCTGAAATATTAGTCCAGCATGTACCAATGTTTCGTAAAGTGGCAAAATTTAGCAATGATATTGACAGCATGTGCAAACTCAAATTCAAATCAAAATAGAAAAATGCAATAAATGAGAACAAACTCTTCCTTGTCTAAAGAAAAATTTCTGACACTGTGAAAATTGCTTTTTAATGATTGAATTATCATCTGTTAAGTAATCATCCTGAAAATTTTGCTAGTTATGTTAAAGTAAATAACAGTACATCAGTGTGTGCATTGCCAAATCGAATTAATGCAAAGTATTAGAAATACTGGAAACAATGAAACAGTTATCTAGACAACTTATATAAAGGAAATTAATTTACAAGGATTGTAATCAATGCATATACCACAGCCAAATAAAAATTGGATACTGAAAAAGTATCTGGAAGAATTGGTGTTATCAATTGCTCTGCAGGTGTCTAAAATGCCTGGCTGCCGCACATGTCACTGCAAAGACTCAATCCTTCTCTCACTTCAGTGAGTTCAAAAGTTGCCACTCAGGTCAGTGTGATAGTGTCAGGTGCTTTTCTTATTCTTCTTAGGCAATGCCCTAAACAATATTAATCTACTTACATTAATTTTTTTTCCTTTAAATAAAAGGCAGCATGATAATCTACATGTCTGACCTCTAGAATCTGAGAGAATTAAAATGTAGCTTAAAACCCACATCATGTAAATAATTACAATTTGCTAAAATATTAAACCAAAAATTAACAAATGTTCTCTTAAATTAATTGGTGGACACTGAATGTGTGCTACATTGTCTTGTGCAGGATATTTTAAATGAAATATATTATAAACTTTGTCTTACTGCAATTAGATTAATAAAAGAAAGTAATTATGACTCCTACTTTTTTTTCTAGAAGAAAAGAAGAGCTAGAAATTATTAAACTATCCAGAAAAGAATCAAAGCTTTTATATAGAAAACAATTCCTTGAGCTGAATTTCAATAAATTGTCTTTATATAAACTGAAAATATTGTTTGGGATGATTAATATACAATGCCACATAATGCATTTGGGAGTGTCAATGCATAATTCTTAGTTCTAATGTTATTATGTAATTGAGAGAACATGTTCATTTGCCCTAATAACTACTAAGATGCACTTAATAAAATGAAATGTAATAATACTTGTAATTTAATCTATTCATGGAAGTAATTTTAAAAGTCTAGCATTCTCCTTAATGTGGATAACATTCATAATTTATAAAGTGTTGTGATGCAGAATTGACAATGCCATTGTTTTTTACACTTTGAGATGAATCTGCAGGCTTCATTATCTGCATACCAACCTCAGGATTATCAAGGGCAAACAAAAGATAATTAACACCAGAAACTGGCAAATGCAGGAGATACTGAATGAGGTTTTTCATTTAATGTAGAACCTTTGAAAACTGGGAAATGGAATAACAGTTCAAAATCTTTTTTTTTTTTCCCTTTGCAGAAAGCTATTCTAGTATGTTTTCTTTCCTATATTTTAAATAACATGTTTTTTGCTATAAAATTATATTGGCATGTTCAGCCTTAGATGCATTCAGTAAATGAATGTGTTCAGACAGGTATTTTTTCCAAAGTACTAGGTGTCCATTTTCTGAGGTGTTTTTTTCATCCAGAACAGTAGATGGGTAATTATGGTATACATTTTCAAATTCTATAGTTTTACTTCCCCACAGCAAATCTGTAAATAAAATACTTAACTTCTCCTTGCCTCACTGTGTCATTCTCTAAGGATGAAAACTTCTACTACACAAATTTGATTAATGAATAAGATATATTTTTATGTTCATAGCTTGTAGGAAAAAGTATGTGAGACTGCCTTGGGCATTTTTATATGTACTCACAGCAGAACAATAAAGGTTTACTAAATGCTGATATAGATCGGAGAGAGAATATCTCAATCCATAAGAATCACTGACATGTTCCTTTTTAGTTTTTGAACAAGAAGTCCTGACCATGTTTCTGCATTGCACTCAAAAATATTTGCCATGTAACTAATAATTTCAGAAATTAAACATTGAAGATCCACCACAAAGAGAATCTTTTGAATGTAAGGCAAAGAAACATTATATGGTTAGACTCTAATCTGTGAATGAACACATTTCTACAAAAGGTCCAGGAAAAGTAATTTTACAAATGGAAATGCAGGACAATGACATTCAGAGTTTTACACAACTTACAGATTTTGAAGACAGTCTAACTCCCCATGTATTACTTACATAAGAAGATCTTATTACAGGGGAACGTGGTTATTAACCCAAGAGCTATCCATGAAAGATTCAAACATTTGTGTTTAAAGACCTTGATGTATTACCATACCTTCACTTTTTACAATTCAGAGCTGGAAATGCCTTTTAAGTAATTAATCAAAAATAAAATACAATCAGTAGGAGCTTGTTTTCCACCCAGCACAGTGGGCTGAGAGCACTCTATACAGGGATGATGGTTACACCCTAACATTCAAGCTGAAGGATAAGTTGATGAGTCTTGTTCTTTTCCAGAAGGTTTGATGCCAGTTGTAATGAAGGTTCCTTCATTATCAGGGTTATTCCTTTTTCCTACTTACCAAACCTTTTTCCTCTTGGTCCTGATTTCATCCTGGACAGTGACAGGCACCAGAAGGCGCATGGGACAGGGAAAGCCGTATGAGCACACTGGCCCCCCAGAGATAGGGAGAGGCTAAGGCTGAGGCCAAGGGCTTTCTCCACATCCTCGGATACCCAGACAAGTATTAAAGTGCCTGAAATCCCACAGCGACTGTGTGGTTGATGATCAGTTCAAAGGAATGAACAGTGTGCCCTTGAGATCAGCAGGGCATGTGGTACCCTGGGATGTGTCAAGCACAGCATTCTTAAGAGGTGGAAAGGAGATACTGTCTCACTAGACTCAGCCTCACCTCAAGTGCTCTGCACTGTTTTGGACAGCATAATACATTATAATGTGCCCAAAGGAGGGCAAAAAATGATGCCAAAGGGACTAGAGGGCATGACTTATGAGGAGCAGGTGAGGATATTTTGTTTATTCAGCTCAGAGAAGAGGCGAGTGCAGAGTGATCCCATTGCTGTCTACAACCTCCTCCTGAGGAGGAGCAGAAAGGGAGGAAAATCTTTTTTCTGGCATCCAGAGATGGAATGCATTAAAGCTCCATGAGAGAAAATTTAGAGTGGATATTATGAAAAAGTTCTTCACTGAGAGGGTTGTCAAAGACTGGAACAAGATCTTGAAGAGCCTGGTCATGGTTGAAAGGCTCCAATTGGTGTTCAAAAAGTGTTTGGATGATGCTCAGCTTCATAGTTTATATTTTTTTATGTGTTTTAACTTTTAGGTTGCCCTATATAGAGGCAGGATTTGGAAGCAATGATCCTCATGGGTGCCTCCCAACTCAGGATACTCAAGGAATCTATGATTTTGTGTACTGGGTCTCTCAGGCACTGAGCTGTCATTTTTTGACTAGTTAACATTCTAGTTTCTAGATACTTCTAAAAAATAGAGCTCCAAACTTTTCCCATGCTCAGTGAGAAGCTTTGAAATGTAGGAAAAAATGAAGAATCGAGATGCTAAAACTCCTAAGTGCTATGGTGATCTAAAAATTGTTTTCATTAAAATTCCTTTTTTTTAGGACATTGGCTTCAGCTCTGCAAATATTTGTATAAACGGTTTTTAGCCTAAGGTCTTTAAATTAAATATACCATGGCTGGAAAAGAGACCATGTCCCTTTGAACTAATAGAGAATATCAGTTCACTCACATCAATTTATTTATCTAAAAGCCCTCATCCTTCCACTGAATTCATTTTCTATTTAACTCCTTCTGAAGGAAAAAGAGGTATATCCTCTACTATCTGAAGATTACTGTAAATACATTTTATGGAGTATGCTACTTTTTTTTAATTACACGCAGGAAAACACGATCAAAATAGGTGCAGCTTGATTACCAGATGACACAGTAAAAAATACACTATGCCAAATGGGGTAGTGGGCAGTAGTGGGCTCTGTTTCAATCACTGCTCCCCATGAGCCCACCCCAGCTCCCTGAAGCAGGAGAGGCAGCCTCTGTTTATAAAGTCCAGAGGACATCCAGAGTAGTTAATGTAGACTTCTCCATTACAGAGGTTTTCTGTAAATGCTGTCTTTTGTGCTTTATCCTTCCTACTTATACTAGGACTACCAGTAATAAAAACAACAATAAGATAATAGTAATAACAATAATAATGGAATCTGTTTGCTAATCTTCACATTTATTATGAGACTTTTTTTGAAAAGTTTTCTCTGGACCTATCCTCCACAATTTTCCAAACATCTTTTTAGTATCTGTGGTATTCATAATTTTATTTTGAGAGATTATTATAGACCAGGATTTTCAGAAATATGTAGTAAATAAAAAGAAATACTCAATGCTTAGCAGCTGGAGTGAGTCAAAGCAGCATATATTCTTCCTATTCATATATTTTTATATTTTACACTATATTTAACATAGTATCATTTTTATGTAGTTGTATTTTCTAGACATTTAGTTTACTAGGATATATGTTTTGAAAATGTATGTGACCCTTTCTGGAACGGTGCAGTAATGACAAGATGCAGCAATATCTGGTCCTCCGTGCAAAACTGCTACCTGTGTTAATGGGAATTTGTGATGAAGTGAGAACTACAGGTAATTATATAATAAAAGGTTGATATGAAATATGTGCTAACAGCAGAACACTAACAAAATAGTTTTGTGTACATGTGCACATGAAAAAGCCAGAAGTTTGTCAAAATTTGAAAAGCTAATAGTTGAGATTACTAGATTAGAGTTGAGATTACTTTTGTTTTGCCTGATCACCTTTCTAAGAGAATACAACACTGCTTTTTCTGTCACTGAGTCCCTGTCATTTAAGGTAACTTTCCAGTTTGATGTACTGATTGAGCTATATATAAAGTCTCACATGCTATGATTTATGCTATAATGTGGAGTCTGTTACATTCATTTCTGCAAATATCCGGATACTAAAGCATTAGAATACACATTCTGGAGGGACCTATATGCATCTTACTATAACAGTTCCAAATCTATATTCCCTGTATGGATGAAAACTTCAGAGTGACAGAGCTTAACCAGGACTAAAGGAGCTTCCACAAACAGGGTGCCCGTGGAAAGAGCAACTTTCAGCTGGGATATGAGGCATGATGAGCTCCTTATAGGTCTATATGTCTAGCAATTTTTTGAGAATTCTTGGAAAAAGGCATAGAAGGTTTGAGAAGATTGGCAATAAATCCTTAAATTTAAAATAAACAGCTTCAAGTGTATCAAAAGGACGAGATATACACTGGATACAGATTTATTTTTCTCCCTTACAGGTATGTTTATGTAAAGCACATTCACCACAAAATGTGCACCCCCAAACATATTGCCTGAAGATGAAATAATAGTAGGTGATAACACTTCCAAAAAAACCCTGCCTTTGTGCTACATTTAAACTCAGTGGTCACCCTCTAGCATTAAACCAATAAAGAGTTTTCTATTTCAAGTTGTGCTATATATGGTAAGGATGCACCAAATCTAACACCTTCAGAATCCTAACAATATGGAAATTATTAGAGGTTTTGTGCCGTTGTGCCCTAAAGGTTCTATGAGTGCTTTCTTGGCTGGACACTCACTTCATGCTATCTTGTGGCTGCTTAAGAAACGCTTCAGATTCTCCTTTCTGTCTTTAGTTTTGAGATCCTTTTTAGAACACCTGTAGTGTGGAGGCAGCTTCAATATTGGGTCCTCCTTATTTAGCAAGTAACAACTGATGAGAATCAGAAAGGAAGTGGTACTTTTTCTATGATGATCCTGGATGAGATTATGCTTATGGTTCTTCAGTGGTAGGACTTTCTGCTTGAATAATTGCAATGTGTGCCAGATTTCCTAAACTGCCTACCTAATGGCCATAACTACCAAATATATGCAGAAGCTGCAGGAGCAAAGAAGTGGGTAGGTAATCTGCCTGTGTGTGCAATTACAGTAACAGTTGTTCATACACTTTGCATGAATGTAGTTTTATGTATGCAATTATGGAAATCAAAGCCTAAGCTTGTACTGACAAACGTAGATACCTCCCTAACTGAAAGTAATGCCAGCTCTACACTCTACTTCCAACTGACTGAAGAGCTTTGAAAGCTCTTTTGCTACATTGATTCTTCTAGCTGTCCATAGCTGTGCAAGACACAGTCTAGCACACTGTGTCTTATAGTATTATTCAATTGATCTACAGTTGCAGGGGCCAAAGTAGATCTCTAGAGAGAGGGAGAATAATTGTCCACATTTGTCAGTCATATCAGATAAATGTCTATAACTCAGGGCAAACTCTTGTGAGTAGAACTGGAGAAAGGAGTAATCTGGAACTCTTTTGAGTATCTCATTGATGTGAGAATAGACTAAAGAAGCCCTTGTTTGGTGGTCCAATTGTTCAGTGAACACGTACTGTCAAAGTTACTGAAGCATATCCATTAATCTGCATGCTACATGCTGAATAAAGGGATGAAAAATGCTCGACTGAAGCCACAAAATGATTTATTTGAGTTACAGCTGGGTTTTTTTTTCAATCAGCTGTGGACTGCTAGAACATATTTTGTGTCCAAAAATTCTCAATCAACACTTTTATGGAATTTGTGTGTGTGTGTATGTGTGTGTGTGTGCATTTAGGCAGAAATCTGAAAGTGAATATTAAGTCTGAATAGTGTAG
>NC_089685.1:25135200-25160200 GCF_031753505.1 Anomalospiza imberbis
TGGAAACCTAGGAAATTAGTTGCCATTAAAAATGATAATGTATTTACAACTGTTGCCTTAAAAAATCCTAATAAATTGAAAAAGAGAATTGAGTTTTAAATGTGCAAACAGTATATATTAGGAATTAATAACAGTATCAGACACACTTTCTTGCTGGGTAAGGAATTTTGTAAAGGTTAGTATGACAAGCTTCTGAAGTTTTAATATGTATTTCATCAGTTTTAAAACAACATCTGTGTATACACATTCACAGATGTATGAGTTAAAAAGGAAAAAAGGAATGAATCCATCTGGATCAAATTCTGCATTTGATATCTACAGGATGTGCTAAGAGCATTTGATTTTTACTTAGGCAGGCAAAGTATGTATCAGCTATCTTTAAATTCTGGACAAAGCATAACTATTCTATTCAATACCTTATTAGAACCTTTATTCCTGTTCTGTTGTTTTCTAAGTATTTTTTGCAATTTACCTTGAAATAAAGCAGAACAGCTTTAATTAAACTAAAAACAAAACAAAACAAAAAACCTTACAAATAAGATACAAAAAGGGTTTTTTTCTTGTTTTTGTTGAAAGAGAAAAATGAAGTCAAGATCTTAATTTACAAAATGAAATATGGCAACAACATGACTAGTTTCACTGTATTTATAGATTGTTCTTCATGAATAGAGTACACAAAATATACTAAACAAATATTTATCAGTCAGTTTCAATACATGACTTCCTTATAGCTAATATATTATACAAAGTGTAGTATCCAAGGATTACTGGATTACTGTCTGGGTTTGTATCCAACATGCCACTAGACAGTAATTGATAAAATAATAAACCCCAAGACATACTGCCTGATTCTCCTTGCAAAGCTAACCCTGCTGTAACAGTTAAAAAAAAGAAATTGAACCTAATCTCCTCTGTCTCTCTTTTGTGTTTCTAGCAGACACCTGAGGTTTGAAAACACCACAGGGTGATCTGGGGTCACACAGTATCTACTGTGGTGTAGAACTGTAGAATCTGAAAACAACGATTAGGACCCACAGGCAAGAAGGTGCTTCAGTCTCCATCTGAATTTAACTATATTTGTTCTTATTTGTGTGGTAGCTGTGTTGCAGGGGAATGTGGGGTCATTTAGAAATTACTTTTATCACTGAAAAACGTTTGAACAGTGTTTTCTGAAAGAGGAGAAAAACAATTCATCCCTTTTTAAGGCAATACAAGTAATTGTGTGCCTTGAGATTTAAGGTCCTTTCATGAGATTTGTTTTTCACCTAATATCTTTTCTCAAACATTTGTAAGTGTTGAAGAGAACTTCTGAACTCCATCAAGCTTCAAATTTCAGATATTTTTTTCAGAATTGTGACTAAGTTTTTGATGCAAGTCTTCAGTGATTTTTAATCATGCTATATTGCCATAATAATTTTCTCCAGATGCTGCAACACTATTATCACAATATTCTGTTTCCTTTGTTGCTCCCAAGAAATTGCATTTTGTGCACCGTTATACCTACCCTATTACTTCATTGTTGGTGTTTTTCAGTCGTCCGTACTGGGACCAACCTATCTTCACCTGTGACACACAGTGGGATTTGTTGAGTGCACCCTCAGCAAGTCTGCCAGTAACACCAAGCTGAGTGGTGGTTAATTTGGTGGAGAGAAGGGATATTTTCCAGGGACACCTTGATGGTTTTGAGGGGTGGGCCCACATGAACCTTAGAAGTTCAGTAAAACCAAGCATGAGATCCTGCACCCGGGTCAGAACAATCCCCAACAAAAACAGACTGGAGGCTAAAGGGTTTGAGAGCAGCCCAGGGGCTATCCCCATAGAAGGACGTGGGGATAGTGGTGGATGAAAAAATGGATGTGAGCTGGAAATGTGCACTTGCCACCCAGAAAGCCAGTTGTATCCTGGGTGTGGAAACCCAGGGCATAGAAAGAAGCAAGCTTAGCAGGTTACAGAAGTGATTTGCCTCCCTATCCCGCTCTGTACTCTGCTCTCATGAGATCCTACCTGGAGGGGTCCCCAGGACAAGACAGACATGGACCTGTTAGAGCAGGTCCAGAGAAGGGCCACAAAAATAGTCAGAGGAGTGGGACACCTCTGCTATGAAGAAAGATTGAGAGAGTTGGGGTTGTTCAGCCTGGAGAGGAGAAGGCTCCAGGAGACCTTTCAATACTTAAGGAGGTGTAAAAGAAAGATGGGGACTTTCTACCAAGGCCTGTAGTGACAGAAAAAGGAGCAACATTTGTAAATTTGAGGGGGGTAGGTTTACATCAGATACAAGGAAAAAATATTTTACAAGAGCATGGTGAAACACTGAAACAGATTGCCCAGAGAAGTTGTGGATGCCCATCCCTGAAAGTTTTCAAAATCAGGTTGGATGGGGCTTTCATCAATTCAATGGAGATATCCCTGCTCATGGCAGGGAGGGTGGAGTAGATGATCTTTAAACGTCCTTTCCGTTCCAAACCATTCCATGATTCATTGCTATGCTTTTGTTTCCATGCTCAAGAAGTTCTGACTACAGAACTTTTTTCTCAAATGCATTCAATTCCTTTAAGGGTGCTGTCCAGGTTGCTTTATTGCACTTCAGTGGTTGAAGTGCAGCCACTGTATAAACAGAGAGGATAACAAGAAATAGCCACTAAAAATGCACTACACATTAAAATATTAGTTCCTGGTATTGTAATTTTTAGTATTGAGGACTACATTTTTGCAAGGACAGTTCAAAGATTAATTTGATGACTAATCTGTGGAAGGATTAATATCTTAAAGGACTAATCATTAATAAAATTTTCATTTTTTTCAACTATTCTTTCTTACAGATTAACAGTAAATCAAGACTAAAAATCAAGCAATTCAGATGTCCCCACAGAAATAAATTTCATAGGCTGCTCTGCCAGAAGCTTAAGAAACCTTTCTAGATTTTAGAAAACACTGCCATACAAGCATCTCTTTCTGGAAGTGTAAATACAAGGAATAACACATTGGCTTGTGAAACCAACATTTCTCTCAACTCTAGAGATTTTTTTTCAAAATCAAAGGTTGAAAGGCAAAGTTCAAGCATGTTAGTTAGAGATGTAAGGGATCTTGCATTTATAGTATTTTATATATGTTCTGAGGAAGCAACTATAGAAGATATGTATGAAAACCAAAAAGCTTTCTTTTTCTTTTTCATAAGCAAAAGATTTGAAGATTTGTGTATATACAGACAGAATTATATTTAAATGTGATTATTTGCAAAATTTTGCACTACTATTTTGTTGCACAATAGGAGCATTGTGCTAAGAACAAATTCCCATGTGAAGTACTGAGTATTTAAACATAAATTCTGAATAAATATTTCTCTATTCCATGACTTCTTATGAATAGATATGCTACTCAAATCCTAAAACATCTCATAGCTTAGTGATTTTGGACTTGTGATTAAAACTTTCTGATCTACTATATAGTTGTAATCTGTATTTTAGGAAAGTTTAGCATCGTTTCTTGATGAACCAATCATGTTCAGAACTAGTCAATGCTTTTTTATTAATGACAATGAAGATAGAATGAAGAACATTGTTATTAATTTCATAGATGTCAACAACTTGAGAAAACCTTGGTAGAGGATTAGGAAAAAAAAACCCTGTTACATGATGAAAGGCTGAAAAATGGATGTCTTAGGTAATAGAAAGAGCAACTGGTCAGATGCTAGAATTAAAAATTAGTACAGACAGTGAAGCACTGAACCAGGTTTTCTGGGGAGGCCTACAGTCCCCATCTTTTTGGGCCTTTCCCAGATCATCCTTGGAGTTAGGCAAACATCTGTGAGATAAATCCCTGCTAATTCTTTGGGATAATAAAAAGATGATGGAGACATCTCTTAGCAAGTACAACTATGACATCATTTCCAAATATCCTTATCAAAATGCCTGTCTCCTTTGAATAAGTGCTTGCAAAATATACCTCTACCTGAGCTCAGGGTGACAATGCAAGGTCACAAACAGAAAGCAAGGAGATGAATGAAGCAGGAGCAAAAAAAATATGGCTATGCTAAATTATTTCAAAAAACTTTTTTCCTGTAGCCCAGCACTTTCAAAATAGTACTCTCTGTGAGAGATGTTTTTAATATAAAAGAAGGATTCTAGTATCTTGCAGATCTGCCTGCTCATCTCAATACATTGCTTTTTCTTTGCTTATAGATTGCAGAACATGAAGTTCCTCTTTCTCTGTGTCTGCCTCAAACATTTACTCTTCTGCATGCTTTACAGCTTCACATGAAGATTCTTCTCTCACTCCTTGCAACTAACTGGCAAATTACAACTGCATACTGTATCCTTAAAGAAATCAACATTTCTAACATTTAACTGGAATTACTCCCAGGAGACAGGTAACAGTTGCTGGACACTTACAAAGGCCTTATGAAGACTGTAGGCTTTTGGAGAAGAGCTTTGTGATTTGAGAGGAAAAAGAAAGCTAGCAGGACAGGCAGCTGAGGGATAAATATCTACTAGGAAGGAATGTGTAAAGTAACTTTCAAATATTTAGGGATGAAACCAAATTCTCAAAGCCTGCAATAACTCATCTGATACAAAATGAACTTGTCTTCTGAATTTTTCAGAAGGTAAGCCTGATCCTGCCTTGGGAAAATGTGCTTAGTATGACAGTTACGAAAATCCTGCTAAAATCTAGACAACAGCAACAAAACAAGTGTTACGTTCAACTTCTAAACATTAGAATGTGTGCTGCTGCTGACAAGAAAACAACCAGATCGTATAACCAAGTACATGATTTCTTAATTAAATTGAGTTGAGCTGGTGTCAACAAGGAGAAAATATACTTGATACAATATTCTCAATTATGAACAGCACATTTTCTACAGTGGATGCACTTCACATCAACTTTAATATAAGGGAATGCTGGATAAAGCAAAACAGCAGTGAGAACTCAGGACAAGGAAATATAAATAATTACAACAATTTTCAGATTTTTTTTAGTAAAATCGTGTTCATTCTAAGATTTGAATAAAAGATTCAATTTTTCTTTGGAAAACATATGAAAGCAGACAATGCCTTTTACAACCATCAGCATTGTGTTACTACAGCAATCCTTTTCTTCTTCCAAATAAGAGATTTAACAATTTAAGTCTCTCTGTATATCTTTCATGCAATTCCATAGAAGCAAAAATAAAAGAATTAGTTCATTAGTTCAATTCTCATTTGTATATGTGAAAAAGAAAAAAAAAAAGCAGGAGGTTCAGTGATTAATTCTGAAAGCTGCCAAGAAAATTCCAGGATTCAACTCCTCTAGGATTCCCAGTGAACAAACTCCACAGTTCAGATCTGGGTCATCTAAACATTGTTGCCCATATCCACCAAAAATCTTTAATGTTCTGCTAAAATCATTTAAGAAAAGGTGCTGTGGGACATCACAACAGATTTAGGCAGTTAAATCAATGTAATGACTGGTAGGGAAAATACTTTGCTTTTGGCTTTGTATTGAAGTGGTGGTAGATGTTGAGAGAGAGAAGGTGCCTAGGTCAATGTGCTTACTGTGAGCTTTGTTGTCAAGAATATGATTTGCAACAAGTCATGTAATTCTTTTAAGCTCTTTTGGTGCCTTTTTATTCCTCTCAGGGGTTGCAATAATCAGTCTAAAATCATGAAAGGATAATCTTTTTGCTGGGTTGCAGCTGAAAGTATTTTGTATTGCTATGGAGACTTAGGCACCTAGTAACACTAGGGAGTTTTTTACTTTGGTATTCAATGGCACAAAGGGCAATAAATTACATCATGTCTTGAAGTCCCTCCCAAGCTTATTTTCTATGAGAGTTTAATTTTGATACTATTGACTCACTAGCTTTCCAAATGACTTCATATAGAAGTGTATAAAGGCGATGAATTTTCTGAAACTTAGATGAAGAAAGTTTTCCCAGGGGAATCTTTGGGACTGAAAAATTTCTGTCATATGTGTCATGGCAACCAACATTGACTTTCTTTATGTTTGTCCAACAAATAAAGATTCTTAAGAGTTAAAAAAATAGGAACTAAATAATTAGGTAGCTCTCAAGGCATTTTAACTATTTCCCAAACCAACTTATGTTCCATTTGATCCATTCTTCCTCAAAATTCTGTAGACACCCTTAAGCCCACAAACATTACATCTTCAAAACAATTGGCTAGTCTGCAGATAATCCTTCAACTGTACTATCTATTCACTATCACTATTCACAGTTACTGTGCTCCAGTAATGAAAAGAAAAAAACCAGAATGCTATCTTTGTGTAACGCAATATCTTTTATAGAACTTCACATTTCCAGCGTAACTTTTAACATTAGACACCTGCATTTTTTATTTATTTTTTTGCTTATTACCAACAGGGGCCCTCAATTCTTTTATGTAGTGGGCATCCCGCACTACAAGTGCAATTTTTATTCAGCTACACAAAGTGTTCCAGTAAACACTGGGAAAAGATCCACAGCTACAGAATTCTTTCAAACTGCGGAAGTTCGAAAATATTTCTGTCCAAGCCAACAAGGTGAGCTACTAAGCTCAAATAATTCTGTGGCCAATCTAATTATTTGTGTATGTTTTTATATTTTCATATGTGAAAAAGGTTTAAAATTTATTTTTATATGAAGCATTTTTGCTTTCTAAAGACTTCTTTGCATTAAGTATTTTTCAAGTTTAACCTGTTGAAGTATATTAGGTACAACTTCTATTGCTGTCTGTTTCCTAATAGAGGTGAACTACTATATCCTTCAGGAAGACCTATCTTGCCAATATAGCTATAGATCTGTAGGGTATCCCACGGCAGTTTTGGAAGAAAAGCTTTCTTTTCCATTCCACTATTTCAGATTTAGAATTTTTATATTTATGCTTTGCTAGACAAATGGGGACAAATCCTAAAATATTTTAATGTTATCTAATTCTTACTCTTTCTTTCTACAATTTTATGCTATTATTATTTTTTCTAAGTAGAAGTGAACTGTTTATTGATGTGAATATGTACAGCCACATAGCGAGATACTAATCCAAATATTGAGAAAAGGAAGAAAGTATTAGACAAGTAATTAAATACAAATTCAGTAATGCTACAACAGAATCCATTATTATTTCTCCTTGAAGAACACTTCCCCCATGTATTTATCACATATACCGAAATGATGAAGAAGTGGCATTAATTCTAGATAAAATAATGCCCATATGCAAATCTCTGGCTTTAAACAAGAAAGAGAGGAAGGTCCTATTGTCACATACTCTTCACAGGAAGCTGAGGTTGTGCTACCTCATTTCACTAAGGAGAGAGTGAAGCTACAATACCCTGGTGGAAGAAGATCAGAAATATAATTCTAATCCTACAGAAGCACTGCTCTTCAGTGGGGGTGTTTATGGATGTGCTTTATCAACCTGCCAATTTCAAATTACACCCTTATACCCTGGGTCCTCACGGAAACCATTTTGAGAAAAAAAATGGAAATAATATCTTTTTATTTTCTGAAATGAAACACTGAAGCACTAAATATACCTTTGAAAATTTTCATATTTGTAATTTTATCCATCACCAAGGATTTCGAGTCTACCATGGTGGAGTTGGGAGTTGCATTGACTTGGAAATGGAAAGCAGAGGCAACAAACAGTCCTGGCTGGCAGGCACTACTACAGATGTTGACAGGAGATAAAAGTTCACAGGAATAGTTAATTAAGCCACGAAAGTTCGTCTTTAGCTCATCGTTAGACGAGATGGCATAAGATGGAATTAATGATCAATGGTCACAAAGTACTTCTGGCACATCAAGCAAGGTAGGAGCAAGAATGAATGAGTTTGTGTAAGTCAACAATTGCTTTTACAACCTCTAAACTAGACCTTCCTATTTATAATATCTGTTGATAAAATTTTAGCAGTCAGTGTAGAAGCAGCTAGTGCTCTTCATGCCCTCCCTTCAACGACACTAGAATAAAAGGGAGGTGAGTCCCTTGGGGCAGGGGTAAAGAAAAATAATAATCACAAACCCCATAATTACTCAGTGTATAAAACTGGTCTTACAAGCACAACTTTTCTTCTTTTAATAAATTTAAAAAATATGTAAACTCAGTTATTGCTGCATCTAAGATCCATCCCTTCTGTGAGCACCAGATATGACTTCACTAGTATCTGTAAAACAAAATCCAGAGCATCTTTCTCCTCATGCCTGATTGCTAAAATTGCTACATTGCTCCTGCTCACTCTCTCAGTGGTTCTGTTTTAAAAAATACACTCTAGGCTAACTGGATAATGCAGGTTAAGGGCTCTAGACTATCTCTGGGTGAACCCACTGCCTAAAGAAGGCACAGCTAGAAGGTCACAGCAGATAGCTTGGAATTTTATCTGGTCAGGCTTGGAAAACCTTAGAGGATATGGACTATACAACTTTCATGTAAACAGCCCCATCCATTGCCTAACTGTCCTCATGAGGAAAGAGGATATATATTCATATTTTTTTATGTCCAGTCTGAAACATTCATTTTAACTTATGCCCTCTCTCTCATTCTAACACCAAAGTAAAGAGCCTTCTTGTTTATCTTCCTGTAGTTACTGAGAGTCAGGTCCCCTCAAAGCCCCCTCTTTCCAGACTGATCTAGTTCAGCTCTCTCTGGCTCTCCCCAGAGGGCAACACTGTTCCCCTAATTTGATATCTTCTGCAAACATAATGAGAAAGAGATCCATCCTGCAGGACATCAAATAAGATGTAAACCAGGACAGATCCCAGCATATTCTTACATTCCAGGAGAAATCAGATAATACCCAGGTATTGCAAATGCAAGACCAGAGTAGAAATCAAGAACGATTAATAACTGGATGTGAAGATCTAGCATGAAAATAGCAGAGGAAAGCTACATTGTATATGAGTGGCTATGTATGTCTAATATCAGAGGGGAATGGGACAGCAGGAAGATACTCATTATTACCTGAAAATCTGAACTAAGAGAAAACATAGTTGTATTTTAAAGAGAGGAATATGCCACAAACTATATAGGGTGTCTAGAAAAGAAGCACTAAGAGGGCTGTTTAATGAAGAAAAATGAAAAAGAAAAAAAAAGGAAAAAAAAAGGGGTAATTTTATCTATACCTTTTGGGGTTTAGGGCAATATAGACAGCAGAAAATATTAAGACATTACACTTATATTAGCAGGAAAAATAAAACCCAAGTCTTTTTTTAAAAAAAACTTATAAACTTATTGGTTAACAGGGCATATCCAATTAGTCCTGACAAAACTGAGAAAATATTTCTTGCTTGTATTTGCATGGATAAAACTGTTCTGGATTTCAACATTAGTGACTTTGCTAATGTTATAAACTACTAAGAGTGTAAAAAGTTTCAAAGACCTAATAAAAATATTTCAGAACTGAGAAAGCGCCTTCTCTTTTTTAGAAAAATATTTTAAAAAAGGGGAAAACAAAGATTTAAATATTTTAAAATTGAGAAATGGGACTGTAAGAAGTTACAGGAAATATCAGACGGACATTAGGAATGATTTGGAGTGACTGAAAGCAGAATAAGAAATGAGGGAAAGCCAAAGACATAAAGACAAAGAGTTTCCTTGGATGAACTCTAGATCTCATTTAAGTCAATAACAAATTTCCCCTTGACTTCATTAGGGCCATGATTTCACTTCTGAAGTTTATTCACAGAAGATGTAAGTAAAATATGTAATACATCTGACAGAACACTTGGGGAGAAGGGGGAATAAATGTGAAACACATATTTTTCTACCAGATGAATGAGATGGAATAGCAAATGTAAGACTGGTAATTTTACTTGCTCTATGAGCCTTTTAAGAATAATGCTGCAGTAAACAAGGAGAGCAGATGGGCATATTTAAATTTGCAAATTCCTGTGAGAAACTTCCAAAAATCCAACTCATACTAAAAGTAGACACAAAGATTTGTCAGTAATAAAAGTAATTCAATGAAGAACAAAAGATTATATCACAACATAGAGGTAGGTTAACAGCAAATCTCCAAGATCCTACATTTGATTTCTATTTTGAACAGAATTATGAATAGCCCTGAAGATATAAACAGAGATAACAACATGATATATATATAGATTAGGTATATGTGAAATTAAATGTGAAAAAACCCAAACCTGACAATTCATGGCAAAATCAATTTACTGCTGACAAATAAAAGAAAGAAAATAAACTATCAATATACATCCATCTACTATAACCTCTTGGGAAATATATTATGAATCTTACAATGGTGCTTCTCCTTGAGGAGTCAAAACCCAGTATGTTACACTAACTAGGAGAGAATAATGACAGTGACAATTATATAAAAAATGTTTATGTATTTGTAAGTAGGCCCTCACTTCAACTTCTATAATCAATGTACCTGACTACCCTTTAGCTATTACTCACTCATCCCAAAAACCATATAGAAGAATCCAGGAAAGATAAACAGAAGTGGCCTATGGCATGGGAAACATACCTGTGGGAGGAAAATTTGAATCAATTTAATTTACCTGCCTCTGAAATCATCATAAGAGTAGAGACTTGGAGATATACATAATAGTGAGATACTAAAAATATGGAAACATGGAAAAAAGGACACATTCACCTTTGCCTTAAACTTAAGGGTTTAATATTTATTTATTATGGCAGATTTATAGTAATTTTATCCTTATAGTTATCACACTACTAATTTATTATAAAAATAAAAAGGCATAATGCAACTGCAAAAGAGAAGTTTCTAAAATCCTGAGTATATTACACAGTTAATTAGCTCTGATTTTGAAAATTATTATATATTTAAATCCTATTAAAAATATTAAGTATTCAGTAATTCCAAGATGCCATCTATCATTAATCTAAAGGAAAAAATGTTTTAACACATATTGACCTTCACACTGCAGAAGCCAGCTAGCCATTAATTCATGGACACTAGGAGCAAGCCTCTCATTTTTCCTTTCTATAGCATATGCACTTCCCAAATCAGGGATGACTTAACGTCTTCTCTACAAATATACAAATACATTTGATCCTGAAGAGGCTGGAGTTGGTGCTTGGTGCTTCCTGCCCTATCAGTTTGGGCCAGCCCAAGCACATATAATTATCAACTGGTTCTCTTAAAATTAGGGACAGTTAAAACATAGAGCTTTTTTTTTGAAGGAAAGTTTGAAAATGGCCATTGGTGGCATATCAACACAAAAAAGGAAAATATGCAAAACAAGTTTCTGAAGAATTTCAACTTTATAGTAAGGAGTCTGAGTGGAAAAAATGTTGAAAATAATTTTAAAAAATCCCAACAATCAAACATGTTCTCTTCTTCCTTTTAGCTTAATACAAAGAAATGAGCATTGTATAGAAAGATTTCTAGAATATAAATTGACAGATTTAATTTGACAATGTTATTTTCCTTTAACAAAATAAAATATTTCATTGATTAAAAATGGGCAGTGAAAACATACAGAGGATTTTTTTTATATTATGAAACTTATAATTAAATTGAGCAGGTCTTGGTGTTTTGTCTATTGTTTGGAGTTCTCTTTTTATTATTTTTAGGCATGGCAAGAAAAGGCAAAGACTATAAATATGGATACCCTATTTGCACTAATATATTAAATTTTGAACATAGATAAAGACATCTTTCTGAAAAACTGGCATATTAAGAATACACTTTCTTTAAATATCAAATGAGGCTTAAAGCTCACCTACAATTAGCCCTTCTTACAGGATCAAAATTTTTAAGAATCAAGTTCTGACTAAGAAGATGACATTAACATAGATTTTCTGATTCTAGCAACTCTTACTAAAATTCCCATCCTTGACATTTGCTTGCTCCCTTTGGTGTCTAAATAAATGTATTTTCTCTGTGATAGAACCACAAGAAAGTAGAAACTTGACTAGAAATTAGCTTAGGGCACAGGCCTGTATAGTCTTTCAACCTGTCAACTGCATCTAGTTCAAACGTCTAAAGTTAACATGCTAAACAAAGAAAAGTATTAGGGAGAAAGAGCACAGAAGTTTTTAAGGCAAAATTTCAAAGCAAAACGACAAAGTACTAGAGATTTCAGTGTGAATATTTTTGGGGTTATTGAAGAACTATAAAAATAGTAAGCCCAGAAACAACAAAGTTCAAGACAAGAGGCTGTGGATCTGTCATGCTCTGTAGTGACTAATGGTTGAGAAGTTTTAAAAATTGTACCAGTTACACAGAAACTTAGCAGCAGCAATTAAGTACCTCAGTGTTATTTGTGGGTTAGAACTGATAAATATTCTCTGTGCAAAATCTGGAAAGCTATTCAATGATCCTGGAAAAGCTGAGAGAAAAACTGGACTGTGCTATATGTAGGATTTGTACATTTTAACATAAATACATGCTATATAAAATTGTTTTTCTATTTCTGTTGAAAACTTTTACATCAGTAAAACTCTTGGGAAACAGAGCTGATCAGATAAATAGTATGGAACAACTCCCTCAAGGGAGCTGACAGCTCTTCCAAGTTAAGTGTCATTGGCAAACTCACTTAGTATCCCTTCCAGTCCTGCATCCAAGTCATTCATGAGGATGTTGAAGAGCACAGGGCCAAGGATGGAGCCCTGCGGAACCCCACTAGTGACAGGTCACCAGTCTGATGTCACCCCATTCACTGTAACCCTTTGTGCCTGACTCATGAGCCAGTTGCTCACCCATCACATAAAGTGTTTATCCAGCTGTGGGATGGACATTTTGTCCAGAAGGATCCTGTGAGAGACAGTACTAAAAACTTCACTGAAGACCAAAACGGTCACATCTACTGGCCTTCCTAGATCAAATAGGTGGGTTATCTTGTCACAGAAGGAAATCAGGTTTGACAACCTGACCTTCCTACTCATGAAGCTGTGCTGGCTGTGACCAATGACTGTGTTGTCCTCCTCTTTTTTTTCTCAATACTTCCCAGAAAAAGGTCTTCCATGATTTTGCCAGACATTGAATTGAGACCAACAGGCCTGCAGTTTCCAGGGTAGTCCTCCTTGCCTTTCTTGGAAATTGGGATAACATTCAACAGTTTCCAGTCAGCTGGGACCTCTCTGGATTCCCAAGACCGCTGGCCTAGCTTAGTCTACTAGAACAAGCCTAGAGAAAGGCCAGCTCTTCAGTTGTGGTTTTTTTTTTTTTTTTTTTTTTTTTTTTTTTTTTTTTTTTTTTTTTTTTTTGCTGATGGTAGTATTTAATAAGTAGAACCAGATGCCACACTCAACACAGACAATTGGGTCAAACTGGCCTGGTAAGGACTTTCTGCACTACCCTTTCTGACATTTCTCATATTAGCTGAATTTTATGCTCACTATGTATTTCTCTATGAGGCCAACTTTCAATTTGATCTCAAAAATAAGAGTACTTAAAAGAATTTTGCAATGATAGCTGTTACAAATTAGAAAATAAATGGATATGGACAATTTAGCTATCTTTGTAAAACATGGCATACATTAAAAAGCCCCTACTTTTTCAAGATTTATGATACAGATAAAAGGAAACAGAGTTAGAAGGAACTTCAAGAGATAATAAAGTCTCTTAATTTACTTTCCCCACCCCAAAGTAGGATCATTTATGGTTAAATCACTTTTGACCACTTTAATTTATTCTTAGAAGCTTCCAGTATCAGTGGTTCCAAAGACTTTCTGTGCTGGTATATATATCAGCACTTTATTATCCTAAATTCAAAAAGGCAGGGATTTTTTTTTTCTGGTGTCTGTCTTAACTGTTCTTGCCAAAATACCAATCAATTATTTATTGTCCCATTCCTAATGGACAAGTTCTTTCCCATCTATGCACCATGTTCTAAAGGCTGTCATAATTTCCTTTCCTCTCTTCTCAAAAAACCTTGTATTTTTAGTCTTTCCCTCATCTTCAGAAAAGACCAATCAGAAGAACTGTGTGGAAGACAGAGCTTACAACATTCCTGTTAAGTATAATTTCAACAACAATATACCTTTGTCAGCACATATTTGTCACCAGCTTCTATTATTAAGAAAGACTGGGCATCCAGTCATTCTAACTTTTCCCAGAACATTTCACCAAACTGTTAACATCTGAAAATTCATATTCAGATGAATAGGAACATCATAGGAACATAGGAATATCATGCCTCTCATTTTTATATTATTGCAGATTTGCCATTTAGATGTGAAGAGCAACAAGTCAGATGAATATGCTATATCTGTATCCTTTCTACAAGAAAACCCAAATATAGTCTGCCTGCAGACTGAGCTGATTAGGAAATAATCTGAGGTATCACAGAGCGTAGATTAACATATCCTGCCTCTTAACCACATACTTTGGTCTGTGCTTAACACAGACTTCAGTTTCACAGGGCAGTGTATTGCTGCTGAATGAAATATATACAGTCCAATACAGCTGTCATGAATACATCTATATATATCCAGCTACAAAATAAAAAAATATATAGTTTAAACTGTACTTCCAGTAGCTCCAGATAGATACAAATGCATTATTATTTCTCTCACAATTCTATGAATTAAAGGGCATGATAGTTACAGAAAACTACTTGATGGGTGCCCATATCATGGCATGTCAGCGTCACCAGGCATGGTTTGCCTTTGTGCTTTATGTTTCCATAGCCCAGTCAATGGCAACTGGCTTTGTGTCAAACCTTTCTCTAAATGAAGCGATGCTGCTCTAGAGGGGGACAGACGTGTAATTAATATACACTTTCTATTCAAACTGAATTTGAAGGTCCTTCTCAAAACCCAATTACTACCTACCTCAAAACTCAATTATTGCCTAGAGACTGTTAGAGTTTGGGGCAGGGATTTGACAAACCTTTTTGTTTTGCCTTTGTACAGCACTTCCCACAACAGGGCCCCCAATCCATCCCTAATAGTGTATATTAAAATAAACCATAACAGTTTAGCTGAATATAGCTGACATAAGCTTTTTCCCCACAGGAACAGAGACAAAGAAGAAACACATTATATACAAGTACATCTGGAATTCTTCAAAAAACCTGTTAATACCTACCCACCATAACTAAATCCAAACTGAGTCTTTTTATGGAATGGCTTGTAGACATATGAGGAAAATGGACAGTCTGCTGTATCAGAAAAAGTCTGTTTGGTCTACAAAATAAAGATTCAAAGCTCACAGTGTGCTCTCTAGAATACATTTGCGAAACATGAGGAAGAATAAAAAAGACTCTGTAAACTAAAACACATATCAGTGAAACTAAATTGGAATATATTTAGTCTGGAAATTGGAATATGGCTTATAATCATCAAAGGAATGAAGTTTCACAATGTCTTTCAAATTTCAGATGGACCATGATGGTTTTAGGAGAGGAATTGTAATAAATGGTTGCCCATAACATGACTTTTATCTCCTGTGTTCTTAGAGTAAGAGGGGATAAAAGCTCAGAGGTCATTTTTTTCAGCTACGATGTCTGATAATGCCATATTTACTAGGAATGAAGGGAAGGAGGAAAAACATGAAGAGAAATAAAAATCAATTTTGGGGGAAGTCCCTTATTACCCAGACTACTACTATCATAGCACAATACTGCATCAAATAAGCATATCCCCTTATCCATCTCAATCAGAAGCTTATTAAAGTCTTCAAAAGGCATCAGCAGAGCGGTCACAATCATACGAAGATTCTGCAACATCATTAAATCCTTAACAATGGGTACAGTGGAACAATGAACTTGGTAAAATCTTGGTACAGGAGGGAGACTACTGGATACGTTCAGCCTAATTTAAGAGAAAACCTCCAGAATACTTACAATTTTAACCCTAACAGAAATTACATCAGGGTTGAACCACATATATGCATTCCCAGCACTGACCTAAATCAAAGGCTTTTGTTAGATGCAACTGCACTTCACCAGAAGATTGGGAACTTTGCTTTTGCATATGGACTTTACCAGGTATAATCATGTCCTTAGCCATCTTGAGATTTAGTAACTTTACCGTGACCTACACATGGGATTTCACACGAGATGAAGTCTTTCTACAAAGCCTTAAAAAAAAAAAAAAAAACAACCCTGAATTGGAATTTTTAGTCTTTTAAAATGTGTAAAGTCCCTAGTTTTCTATTAATTCTAAAGATTAAGCAATAGTCAAATAATACTTTCTCAGCACAGTGTCTTACATTTTTCAATGAATGCTTGGATTTATGGATCAGAATTTAAACTACTGGTATAAGTGTTATCAATTAGATATAATTGTATGTTTTTATTTAACATTTTATGTGATAAGTAAGTGTAAAGACACATTTTGGACACATTTATTTAGGAAATAGTATTCAGAGATTCCACTTTCTAAAATTTTGGCTTATAATATTACAGTTACTTAAAAAACAAATGCAATCATCAATAGTAGATAAAATTTGTTACTGTCTGTGCAGTTTTAGAAATACACTTTAACAGCAGTGTCATCTGAGTTTTTGCATTGTGAAAAGACAGAAGTCTCTTATGAACTAATTTTAAGAGTTATACAACCACATTGCAGAGAAATTTAGTTGTGCAATGTCAAACAAATTTTTAACATCTGCAACAACACTTAGGATGCTGCCTTTTCTTATACAGACCTTTTATGTGAAAAGCAGAAGCATCTTGTCCATAGACTGAGAATTTATGATAGCAGTACCACAAAGTTTTTAACAAGACAACTTCCAAAAAGATTCTATGAAATCCCACAGGAGCTTACCAACTTCTACAAGTCACGCTAGGGGGATCTGACTCTTTTCAGCTGAAGGCACTGTATCTCTGGAGTGATCTTTTTGTTAAGAGCATTGGGAATGTATTCTAGAAGTGCAACAAATGGGGCTGGAATCATGTGAAAAAAATAGAAACTTCTGATCAAAAGTAAAACGTAATATTTAAGAAGCGAGAGATGAAATGATAAAGAACTGGACCATCAGGGTTGGAAAATAAGTAAATTGATGAAGAGAAGCAAACATAGAGGACAAATGGACCCGAAAGTAATGTAAAATAAAATTTAAAAAAGGAGAACTTAATATTTAGGAAAACACTGAAGTGAAAAGTTGTTTCAATGGGAATGGTGAAAAATATTATTAATCAAAACTTCATTGCTTATTTTTCCATTAGTGTCCACAGATAAATGTCTCTGTACAAAAGCCAAAACTATTTCACTACATATTCTCACAACCGAACTTCTTTCAGTGGGAATATGCTCAGACAAAAGCTATAACCTTTAAGGTCCCATTTCCTAGCTGTTCCTTTTTTAATATAAAAATAAAAGTCAATTGTTGTCACAAAGTCTCTTTGCCCATTATCATCCTTATGTTAGATTTATGAATAAAAATGTGTGAAATTAAATTATACAGGCATTAAAATATCATGTGATTAGGTGAAACGTTTTTGATGAACAAGGGTACCCAGAAATACTGCAATTGCTACCACATTCATCTGCTCAATTACATGCTTCTCACCTATTTAATAATGCTTGTTACATCCCTGTTAATTGATGTGTTTCGCGAGTTTATTTTCTTATACACTATGTACACTATGTCAAGTCTTATACAATGAACAAGAGACTTGGATCATAGCAGTCCCCTAGAACAGAACAAGCCTCCAAGGTAAATGCAAAGAGATCATGAAATGGGACAATGAAACGATAACAAAAAAAAAAAAAAAAAAAAAAAAAAAAAAAAAAAAGGAAAGACAGGGTATTGGAACATTATAACATTATGAAGTTAAAGAAACAAGGGAATGAAAGGGATTAAAACTGGAATGATAGGTAACCTACTGTAAGTGGTGTGAAAGCTTAACAGTGGGGGACTGGAATAATCAGATATGGGAACGACCTGACAATGGAATGCTTTCAAACTGAAGCACCTCAAAAGTAAATGATCTTAGAGCAGAATAATCATATTTGCCTCTGGGAATAAAATTTAAAGATAAAAAAGTTTGAAAAAAAATAACAAGTTTGATGATTATGCAGATAGAACTGCAGAGAGAAATGATCCAGTCAGGGCAAGAGTGAGAAAAGGTAAAGAAGTAGGGTTGGGAAAGACAGGAGAATAAAAAGAAAAGGTGACTGAAACCACAGATGCTTGGAACTCACTTTTTCCACACAAAATCCAAGATGAAGGACTATACTGCATAAGCTTATTTTTTTTCCTTTTTTTTTTTTTTTCCAATTGACTATTACTCTTGCTCATTTGGACAAAAGTTATCCCTTCTCATAACAACCTACCGTAACATTTTCTAGAAAAAGCTTTAAAGATCATGGAATATATGTGTGTCTTGACATTTGGCTTCAAACAATTCCTGTCTTAGGGAGTACAGCACTACAAAACTGAACATAAAGACTCATAGGAGATGATGTATGAACTCACTTTTTGAGAAGCAACTCTAGAAACTTATTTCTTGTTTTCATTTTTCTAAAAAAGCTGTCAACAACTAAAATTCTAAAAATCAGAATGGCATTAACTCCAGGATTCTGGATCTGCTGTTAGGAACTAGATTATTTCAGTAAGTCAGTTGAGAATGAGTTTAGTTGCACTGTCAGTCTACACTCTCACAGAGTGAGCAGGGAGACAACCATGATGACAAGCCCCTTCCTCAAAATCTCACCAGAGGGATATCTGTTTACCCTATCACCTTTTCTCACTCCTTCCATTCCTTATTTAATGAGCTGCAGTGAGTTTTAATAGAATGGTATAATCACTCCATTGTTTCCTATGGTAAGACTACATTTTGTCAGTCTGTGATTTTCCTTGTTTTCTCATGACCAATTTCTTACCGTTTCCTCAACTGCTATGAAGAGTTTTGCAGATTAAAATTGTACCTTTCACCCCCCAGATTATGCAATGAAGTCAAGTGGCATTTTGCATGATGCATTTGCCACGACCATGGGGCCAAGTGATGTGCTAAATATTCTGGTGATAAAACACCCGGGTCTGTACCAGCTGCAGTAATCACTGAAATGTAATCAGTCTAGTACAAATGCAGAGACAAACACCAGAAAAATAGTTGAACTTGATTTCCATCCCTTATTTGCTATCCCCAAGAGTGAGAACTCTTGAATGTATAATAGAGACAGGAAAAGTAATAGCTCAAAGTTGATTTCATTATGATCCTGATGTTCATTTAAAAATATACATTTATTACTTCTGAAAGAATTGACCTTTAAATCCCACCAAAGCTCTTCAGCAGTATGCTGTCCATTACATACAGGTTAAAAAGAAGTTGTGTTTTCAGTAATGCATGAACTGTCATTATTGTTCCTAAGCATCACCTCATGTCTCATCCAATGCTGTTGTTCCTACAGGAATACTAAAACCTTGTTTTCGGTGTTTCCCACAACCAGCTTTAACTTCACTTGTTTGGATTTGTTATCTTTAGTCTAGAATTATGCATTTATACTCCAAAGGTGTGTACTGTGGAACTTATCGTTACATCCACGTACAATTGTTATGCAAGACTAGCAGCACCTAGTTTTACATAAATAATTATTATAATAATTTGTGCAAAAAATATCTTCTGTTCTGTTTGTCGCTTTGAAACCTGTTGCTTAGCAGCTCTAACTCACAATAAGTTCAGAGAAGTAGTCCATGTTGAAATAATGAAAGAAGAAACAGTCTTAAGCATTGACTTAAAATTCAATTGCCTGATATTGATTGTTGACAAGTGATCTTAGAAGAAATTTAAATTTTGAACAGAACATATATGCCCACAATAAATAACACATTTTCTCAGTGAAGATTAATGTCAAGGAAGCACTCAGCACCTACACACCAGGAATCAGATTTGAAGGCCAGTCAAAGACTGAACTTGGATTTAATACTGCTGAAATACAGAAAGAAAACCTAGGACTTAAGATTCCACTACTCTTATGCTGCATCCTGGACTATGGAATTGCCACCTTTCATCAGATAGAGAAAGGAAACTGGGAGGCACACATATAATTTCAGATGCTTTATTTAGTAATTAATATAAGTTACCCCAGCTACCAGGCCATGGTTATATTGATTACCTACAACTTGCTGTGGTATTTTTAAGTATTCAAAAAGCATAAAAAATGGAGCAGATTATATTTCATCACCTGACGCCAAAATTTTGGAGGTGTCCTAAATACACTGGCTGGGACTCACTGCACTTAACAAGCACTGAAGTGTGATACAATTACTTGAAGTTATAGACCACCTATCTTTCTCCAGTCAATGAACAGAGGCTATTTTCTAAGTAAGTTGCTTTGCCTGTCTATGTTAAGATACCTGGTCACAGATGGGTAAATTAATGACTCTAACTACTCTTATTACTGTGCCTCTTCAAAACCAGATGTGAAGTACTAGGTTAATATCGAAGAACTGAAACAGTTTCCCTGTTTTCTGACACTCAGTAGCTCAGGCACTACAATAACAGAAATCAATGTCTCTGATAATGTTCCAGTGCTCAACCACAGATACACTGACTTCTGCACATACACACAAAATATGCTAAAAACATTAATATGATCATCCCATAATAAGACAGTTTTGCTATCATTTGGTTCTATCATATCTGATGTAATGACAGTCAGTACAATTTTAACAACCAAATGCCCAACTAAGATGCTTGACTTTGTGACTGGGGCTCTTTTTGCATTTCCTGCTGAAATAATAAACAAATGCCTCTCTCTGGAAGCTTGTCTAGAATTCAAACTCTGCATCTTCCCAGTTGAATGCCTCAATCTCTAAATTGTGCACAACCTCTTGCCTCTTTCCCTAATACCTCGCTCCGTTGTTCCTGCATGTGTGCACCTACAAGATGGCAGGCAACACTGCTCAGCATATACCTGTCGTTGTGGCTACTGCATTTTCCTGTGAATCAGGAGATGGAGGTTTAATCTACTTGGAGATTATTAGAGCCTCCAAATTTAGAGGTGAGTGCAGTAATTATCACACCTCAAGAACCCTTCTCTAGGGGAGAAACACCCACACTTCCTGGGTGAACATTCTCAGGAGACTAAAAATTAAGTAGGTGCTTGTGCTGGAAAAATACTTTTTTAAAACTAGTTTATTACATATTTTTCAGTTTAAAAAAAGAAAAAAGAGATTATATTATCTGTGTGGGCAATGCAAAATTTAAATTGTGTCTTCATTGTTTGCCATATTCCTCACTTGTTTTACTTCTGTTTTGCTTTACCTATACTATTTTCTCATTTTCTTAGGTAATGCTCTTTAACAAAAATGAGGGTCCCTGACCAATGTGGCCATGGAGGCAAGGAAGAGGTCTCTTATCTTTCTTGATCCTCTGCCTCTCATGCAAGCCTCTCTCTACGCTGGCCTTTCCTTGCAGATTGCATTCATTTCCTTTTTCCCCCACAAAAAAGGAAAAAATATCACAAGTGAGCTTGCATCTTTTGTCTGATGGTTCTTGGTCTCACAGAAGCCCAAAATTCATTCATTCAGTTTGCTGCAAGGGATGAATGTGCATAGATCCTTTCTCCAGTGGCGTCTCAGGGCATTTACATTCTGTTGCTTCAGTCTATCAAGAAGCAACATGTCCTCACAAGTTCCAAAGGAGTCAACATAGCAAATCCCAAAAATGCCTATTTTGACATAAGATGTATCATAAAAATGAGAGAGGAAGGCTGAATCTCGAGTTAGGGTGTAACTTAAGGTATTTGCCTTTGTTATAGGAAAGATTTACTTCAATGTGCACTATTTTAGCTATAAACACAGCCACAAATGTTGCCATATCTACATAATCATATGCACAGATATCACAGTTTATCCAGCAGAATGGCAGACAGAACACAGGATATGTAAACAGATCTGCCTAACACTTACAAAACAACTTTAATAGCAAGTGTCATTCTTTTCTGTAAAGTAGCTGTTTTTAACACACATGATCTAACTCTTGTTTGCTCTTTAAAGTTTTATTGTCTTGGCATTTTATACAGGAAGAGAGCATTAGCATACTCAGGAGAACTGCTAAAAGTAAAAGGCCTCAAGCTACCCACTGCATGGTTGATAGCATAAAGCATGGGATATAAAAACTTTTGTCTGATTGCTCACTTTACTTGTTTTAGAGTAGTGTTACTCTCAAGAGCATATATTCATGTTCTTTCTACTTCAAGTTTTATTGCTTCTTTTGTATTATTTAATACATCTAAAGACACTTCCAAAAGACAAATTTTTCCATTTTGAAAAAGTAATGGTTCGGAACCTGATAAAATACATGAATGTTCACAGTGTATTATTTTCAAAGGCAAGTAGAATAAATGTGCAATAAAACTATTAAATACATGACAATAAACATTTCTATGTGATCACCAATATATTAACATGCCAAACAAAAGAAGAAAAAAATCAGTAAAATATTTTTCCTAAAAAAAGGTCAGATCAGAATGGATTCATAACACATCAGAGCATACGTAAAAAAGGGAGTCTGGTCTCAATTACTCTTACTGTTAAATATCCCACTCTAGCAATTAAAATGAACATTTAAAATGTGAAAGAGAAAATGGAATTTAAAAAGTCAAATGAGATCAGCTTTATAAAACATAAAAAAAAAAGATACCATAATTTTAGATACACTTAAAAATCATCTTACAGTAAACTTAAAACAAAGTCTACTTACATGTCACACTGCTAATTATTATATAAATAACCTGGGAAGCAATACCTCCAAGATACATGTTTTACTATTTAGTAAACAAGAAACTGCCATGTTTGACACCACTGATTAAGGCCAGGCATTTCTAAAGCTTCAGACACATTTCTGAAATCCACAATACATCAATTTTTAATACTTCCACTCTCTCAGCTCCATTAAAAAGATGGTAGTGGAAAGAATTTAGAGTAATTAATGATATAGTTAGCTGCTAAATATTAATAGGAATCGTAGTCTTGCATAAAATATAACATATAAACCTTGCCAATACAGACGCACCAGTAATTAAACTTGAATACGTAATTACACTGATTTATATGACAGGCAAAAAGTTACACTTTACTGGCTTCTATGTAAACTGTGGGCAACAGTTAAACTTTGCATTTTATGGTTTATATAAACGGGCAATATTTCTACTACAGTTCATAAATGGTTTGAGAGTCATAGTTAAAATTATAACTAATTCCAGTGTGAACATTCTGACTATTCCTTACAAATCAGGCTCTGAAAATGACCACAAAGATCAGCCTCCCATTATGTTCAGAGCTTGCAAGCAAATTGATGAGGTTAAAAAAAAAAAAAAAAAAAAAAAAAGAAAAAAACCAAAACCTTACAGCAATCACTACAAAGTAAATGAAGACTCATCTATTTAAATGTTTTAATATAAATGTTTAGTTTTAAATATATAGCTCCAGATGTTACACTTACCACCTTTCAAAGCTCTTTTGAGTTATATTGTGTCTTAGACCAAGGCATTTTTTCTTGAAGGAAAGCTGACTGCACTTACATGTGAGGCTGAGGAGAGCAGCCTGGGCTGCTATTTCCATTACTGTCAATGTGATCCAGCGAACCATTGAGATCTTCATGGACTGCCTGCAGTAAGCCACTGGATGCGTTATTTATCAGTCCTGGGTTACTTAGCAATGGTAAACTGCTCTCTGCCAGTGCAGCCTACCAAAATGGAAAGTAAAACCAAAATTATTAGTCCATACATTTACATAGCACTCTTACATGCATGAACATTTAGAAATACATATACACAAAACAGCTCATTTTGAGTAGTTGTTGAAGTGGTCAGAAGAATTTTGTGCATTTCCAATTTTTTTCACATTCTGTATATAACAGCATTTCTACTTCCGGTTTACTCTTTCTTTTGCTTAGGTTTCATTATTTTCCATTGTTAATTATGTTCTGATAATCATGGCACTTTCTACTTTTACATCATTTTTTGACTCTGAATTACACTTAACCCCTTTGCCCTTCCACACAATGTATGGCTCCTTTATAATGCAGGCAGCTGCTGTACTTTAAAAAATGACCAGAACTTAAATCAAAATAAAAAAGTCCTGACATTTGCCTCTTCTGCATAAAAATTATATATTATAATTAAACTTTAAAGTTTTTGCCATGAGCACCATGTTCCCCAACACTATGATGTGAAATCATTTATGACAGCTTGGATAAATATTAATGCATATCCACATGCATTTGCAAAAGCTTCTATCAATCTAACATTTGCAGCAAACCTGAATGTTCCAGATTTTGCCACAGGGTGTCCTTCTTGCTTCTTCACATCAAAAGTAGCACGAATAAGAACTACTACTTGCAGTGCTAGGTAATACAACTTACTTGGATGATAAACCCAGTTATTTAGAATGACCATCAGGTCCACATAAACATACCAGGTAATTCTATAGCAATGTATAAGCAGAAATAAAATACACCACACATAAGAAGATAATCGGTGTGTACAAAAAATAATTATTTACTATTTTTTACCTGCAAGCTTGCATTAAGAGCTGCTCCATAGCCTAAGCTGGTGGGTATGTTTTTCACTAACGTTGGGCTTCTGAAAATAAACGATTTTTCAAAGTTTAAAAACAAGCAGATATCTTGTCTGGTTCATTGGGTTAATGGATTGGTTTGTCAGCTCAGAAGACTAGAGTTTAGGAAGGAAAAATGAACTGAAGTTGGGAGGAAAGGAGCTCAACCTGTTAGAACACTGATTTACTTGCATCAGAAAAGCAAAACTCTTGTTATAATAAGGCCCATGTGGAAATTTGCTACAAGAGCATAAAGGTTCTAATCTCACTGAAAGAATTTAACAGAAATAGCTTTAAAATTTGTATAACATCTGTCTCTGCTACATTTGCTACATCTCTCTTGCTGCATTTGGTTTTGTCTTTCTGAACTAACACGGGTACACTGTTACTACGTTACATATAATTACACAAAGGTGTTGAATAAAAAAGATCTTACTCTTCCCTCATGAGAAAAAATGAGGCTTCAATGATGTATAAATAACTGTATGTGAACAATACAGTGGATCAATTAGTTTCCAGCAAATCAAACATACCATATATGATATCATATAGCATATAGATTAAATGCTATATGCTAGGTAACCATATAATTATA
>NC_089685.1:25167700-25175200 GCF_031753505.1 Anomalospiza imberbis
ACCTTTTACCACACAGTTCAGCAGGATTTGGTACCTAACCTGAATTGCTCAAGAAGCCTGCATGACAGAAAAACTTCACAGTGCATGGAAATGGAAAAAGCACTCAGGTTACTTTATTCATATATATGCTACATATATTAGAATTTAAGTTTCCAAATATTTTTCCCTAGTAGATGACCTAAAAAAATTGAATTTAGTTAGGCTAATGAAAGCAAAAATAATGCATCTAAATTTTCTCTTACAAAGGCAGGGGTTAAGGAAATGCTAACACTTTTTTCATTCATCATCAGGTTATAAAGTGTGCCCTCAAACAAAGATTTTCTTTGAAGTATGGGGAGCTGAAAACACAAGAGACAGTGTATGCTGTCCTTCTACGTAAACATTAGCTGGCCATGCTATGCAAGTGTACTCTTTAAAACAGATTCTTTTCCTTCTGCCTACATTTCCTGGCTTTCATAGCCACAGATTTTCATTGATACTTCAGCACTTAATCTTCAGGTATTGGTATAGCCTTTTAATATTATGTGTAGAGAAGTTACCATCATGGATAACATGAACGAACAGTTCACTTTCCACACAGCTTCTAGTAAAATGCAGTGTATCCAAGCACAGTCAATATTAAGTAGCACGATGCCTGACACACTGATAGCACAGCACTGGACCTGTATCAGAGAATACTTTTGCTTACATGAAGCCACACAGAGTTTAATGGAGTTTGGATCTGGATGCAGATCCAGTGGCACAACTGTTTTGTTCCCAATGCAGCGCTGTGGAATGACTGGGAGCAACAGTGACTTTTCAGTGCCTGTACCAACACCAACAACATCACAGTGAATGCATAACAATACAGTCTTGCAAAAAATGAACACAACACCCCCTGTGTTGACAATTATTTCAATTCACTGCATAAAATAACATTTTTGTTCATTTAAGAGTAAGAAATTGTTTACTTGTGTCTCTTGTAAGCAATTTGTGAAATTTACTAAGTACCTAGATTAATGTTACATTTATTTCTTACTGTCAATGAACTTCAAATTTTTCAAAGTAGATTTCCTTTTACTATCTCTAAACCTATCACAAAAAGATATTCTCTCTAGTTTCAGTCTCAAGGCAATGATTTGGACACTTATAGGTGTACTTTGTTTAGTGTCACCTATGGTGTAGATTGGATAGATTTTGCAAAAGATAGCATTACTTTTAAAGAAACATACAATTTGACAAGATATTGCATTTTACCTTCATTTTATTGCCATATTTTTCATCACACTCGTTGTTTTCCAACGGTCACTAAATTGTTCATTTTCTTAGCCTGCTACATTTGTAGACCTATTTACTGTTTATAAAGCAATATGCACTTACAGGTTTTGGAGATGGCTTGGGCTCCGAGGGTCGCATGTGCAAGTGGGTCATCATTGCTTGAAGACGTTCGCGTTCTTTAGAAAGCTGTTAAGAAAGAGTGGGATCAGAAGCATTTTAGAAATGACTGATACAGCTATTTCACTGCAGTGATACATCTTATCATTGAGCTTGTCTTGGTGTAATGATTCCTGCATATAAAAGTGTGTGTCAGTAGAAACTTATCTAAGAGGAAATGCAACTTTGGGCATAGAAAGAAAGAAAGGAAAGGAAAAAAAAAAAAAACCAACGAAAACTTTTATAGCCTTTCATATGTTAAAAGGTCAGAGAAAACAAATAGCACTTCATCTTTTTGTCAATAAGAGAATTGAGGTCACAGTTGCCTCGACAGTAACAAGTTACTAAGACCATAAATTAGAAGGCCCATAGTGTCTCTTTAAAGTCCTGTGGACACTGTTAGCAGTGGACTAGTGCCAACAGCTGTGAAGGGGTGAAGGGTCCTCAAAGCACAGTGCCTGCCAGGATTGACTACACACTTCATCCTTTCCCACCGAGGTCCAGTTAGTGCCCCCTGCAATCTGCCATCATCAATCTAATTCAATAGAGTGACAGAGCCCAGGCAGTGTGAAACACTGAACTCTGCCATCGAGTCAGCATCGACACTGCACTGGGTCTCATTACAACTGATGGACCCTACTTCGCTAGCAGTCAGACAAAGCAAAAAATGGCATAATTGGTCACACCACAAGCTAAATCTTCACTTCAACTGTTAGATTACAGCCTAGGCTTTGTAAATGGTAAACAATTCCTATGAAGCCCGTATGCTGCCTTCAAAAAACATCATGTTACTTAAACCTCTACTTTTTCCTAACTGATACCATTTTCTGATCATATATTATGTAAATAATTGTAGTTTCAGATTCAAACAAGGCACCAAATTAAAAATAAAAATTAAACAGGAGGAAGTGCTTGAAATATGCAACTTCTTGATAAAAATAGCAGAATACATAAGAGGAAAATGTATTTTACAACATGAAAAGATTTTTTCTGTTTTTCACAAACTAGTTTGCAAGAAGAAATGTTCAAAATATTACCCTAGTGATTTGGCTCTGGCTACCTAAAACATGATTTCAACATTCGTTGCAATAAGAATTAAACTTGGTGTTTAATACTACCATTTTCCAGAGAGGTCTTGCTCTTACATTCGTAGACTGGGACTGGACAAAGGAAAACAACTTGCAAGTAATATTAAGAGAGGGAACTATCTTTAGTACTGCAGGTATTTAATTTGATCAGTGCATATTCTATTAAAGAACATTTGAGGCAAGGGGTGGGAAGAAGGTTTCTTCTTCACATTATGTGTAGCTTCATTCTATGTGTGATGTTTTAGTGACATAGTATTTGCCATTTCATAAATTCCTAACAAACCAAACAAACAAATTAAGCTAACACTATCGTGTAAATAACGTAAAATAAATAACAGCTTTACCTGGGTTTAAAAATCATTCATTTTAAGGGAAATGAGAACAAATTACATTATTGTATGCTCCTCTCATTGTACTGGATTTCCAGCATTAAAATAAAAAAGACCCAAAAATGCCTCGGCTGAAAGAAAAATAAATATTCTTACATGAAAGAGAACTGTGAGAGAATATTCTGAAAAGGGGAGAAAGGTGAGAGTTGTTATCCTTCTTTGTCTACATTTGGCAAGAAACAAGGACAAAAATCTTGGTCCCTTGCTGCATCCCTTGAGCTCCTCTGAGCAGTACCAAGAGGGCACGGGACTGCTGGGACTGCTGAGACATGCCCCCCCATGACTGCTGTGTGGGCAGGAGGAGACAGCATGGTGCAAGTGTCCTGCATGGTCACCCCTGAGGCTTGTGCCCAACCTCAGTAACCTGTAGGTGTAGTCACAATACTGGGAGACCCCAGGGGTCCTCATCACTCCCTGCATAAGCAGAAGGGAGCATTCACATACATGCAGTGACCTCTAATGGTTAGAGCATGCACAGGGCACTGCAGGCCTGTGGTCTGAGGCATGGCACTCCCTGGGGACCTTCCTGAGTGGGTCTGACATTACATCTTCTTGCTTGCAGAAAAATGCCCCCTATCAGGCTGGGAGTCATTTTGGGTGGAGATATGCTCTGCTACTCTTTTATCCCACAGAACAGCACAGACAAGCACTGGGTCAGAGGGGAAGAAGGAAGAGGGGTCCTGACCCAGCATTTTAAAAAGTGAAGATGGCTTGGATCCATTCTTTGCTCCAAGGACCGTGTTTTTCATTTGTGATGAATAGCATTAGAGTCTTAGTTCAAGCAAAATACTGTAGACAATCTTGATGTTAGATAATTATTGCATAATTTTTATTGTGAAAAATCTTTTAGTAAAAAACCCTCACTTATTCACGAATACCAACAAATTTAATGTAAGAAACATATGTCTTTAAGCTAGAGTCACTAAGGCAAGTGTTTTCAATTTAGTTTAGGTTAACAGTAAATAAGTAATAGGATAATGCATCTATATAACAAACCTGTATTTCTAACTGCTGAACCACTTGCATTTGCACCCGACACTGAGCAGTGCTTCTGTCATCCAATGCATGTTCATTGTTAAGGTGCCTAGAGAAGGAAATAAGACAGTGTTAAGATGAGGAAAATAACTTTATGAGTATATTTTTCTCTCCTGCACATGTGGCTTCCATTCGTTCCAGTGGTAGTTGTGCAGAAAGAGCTAGTCAGGGCATGCCGTACAGACAATACAAAATAACAAAACTGATTGTTTCATTTAGTTCTACAAAATTTCCCAGTGAGGAATGTCAGATACTCAGTTTCTATCTCATAGGTCACATATCCCATCTAAGGGCCAATGTAACCAGTTATGAATATTTGTTACAATGACTGAACTGATTTCCATTCCCTGTTGCTGATGCAGATGAAGACAATCACCTTGCAAATGAGTCTCCAAAAGATATAACTGCTTTTAGGCTGCTTGAACTACTGAGAATTAATGTAGACTTTGTTAAGATTTCTCTATCTGCTCTTCTTTAATCATTAAGCAACAAGAGAACATCCACTACCCCTCCCCAAACACAGAGCTGCAGGGGAACAGCCAAATTTCAATGCAGTTTCTAGAAGGAGACACTGAGGATGATGGAAGTGATTGCCCCTCTCAGTATGAAGAAAAGTGTGTGAGGTAGAGGCAGAGGAAGGACCAGCTATACACCTTATTAACACAGCAAGCTTCCCGGGAAAGGTTCACAGGTGAGCTTATCGAAACAAAAACACACTCTGCATCAGGGAAAGAGGACCTCCGTGAGCAGCTGCCTGAAACTGAAGTTCAGCCCAGACCCAAATGGCTGTCCCCCAGACATTTCAATTGAGCATAAATTTACAAAGATCAATTAATATCTTTTTGAAGGACGATGAGTCCATTTTCTTCTCTCTCTCTTCCAGGATCAAGAAGTCCCTTTTGGAGCTTTAATAGTGGGCTTTCTGCACCACGGAGAAGAAAACATAAGGATCAGGTTAAAGAAGAAACGGGAGCAAAGGAGTTCTGCCTTTGAATGCAGATTTACTGGCTATTTCCACTGTAGGCATGAGAGGTAAGCTTTGCAAGGACTGGAGTCACAGATGGTCTCACAGTTATAAGAACAAAGTTATCTATACCATGGAGGAAATGTATCTTCTTTTTCTTTTCTAGCAGAATTAATCAGAGACCTGTGCGGTCATTTGATTGTCAATCTATGGGGAAAATGTATTGGTCAGAAATAGTGGAAAAATAGAGTGACTGTATCACTTCTACTAACATCTGTGTCTTTTAAATCATGACTTCACAGGTTAAGGACCCTATGATAGTTTTCAGGTGAGCAAAATGTTCTGCTGTTCTTGAAACAGGTATGGCTGAGGAAGAGATATAAGTAATTGTAAAAGGATTTGTTCATTCTTTTAATATAAAATTTTTAAGAATATACATGTAACTTGCTAGGTAGTTTATGCTAAGTTCCAGCATCACCAAGGACACATTTCCTTTATGTGAGTCATAAAAACAATAATTTATTTATTTTCAAAAGAACTGACTTCATCCTCCCATTGATGCAAAAATGCACAATCAGTTTAAAAAGCAGGTAATTGCTCAGAACATCCCATTCACTTGTTTTCCAAAATTTTGATTCAGAAGAATTTTACTCCCTCAATTACACAGGCGTGATAGTGCATGGCCTGTTAATGTAATGGTTTAATATTTTCAGTTAATTGGGTACAAAATTGCCAGAAAAAGGTCTGAAGACAGATTTTACCTCTGCATCACACCAGTGCACTGTGCTTCCACATGCATACATGCTCACCTGTGCATGCTCACAGGTACATGGGGATAACACAGAGTAAGCAAGAGTACAGGTGTAAAAGATCTCCCAGATCAAGTCTGAGGCTACTGTGTATTCATGATTATTTATTAGTTATTACAACACCATATGTTTGCATAACACTTTACAAAATAGATGCAGACATAGTCCTTGCCCTGAGGAACTTTAAATGTAACAGCAGTATGCAGTGCGGGAGAAGAAAGTCCAGTGTAATGTAATTTCAATATGATTACACGGTAACTTGGGAGTATGTTGCAAGTTTCTTGAGAGTTAACACAGTAATCTTCAGAAACTTGTGAGATACACACATTTTTTTACACCATACTTTTACTGTGCATTTTGGAGAAAAAGCTACTTATGGAAAGAGTAAGAGTGTAAAACTTGTTTTAAGAATTATTTTTTTCTGATCTTTCTTGCCTGTGAAGTAGGCTTGCTTTATTTATCATGCAAGTACAGGCAATATTGTGAAAGAAAAACTAGGTCTAATACATTTTTAAAAACCTCTAAAATAACTTTTCTCTGTATTAAGTTGCTGCATTGTCAGGGTCCAGTATGTGTCAATCTGTCAAGCCAGAAATATAATCTTTCCTCCAGAAGGCTGGAAAGGGTTTGTTGTTGTTCCTTTTTTGTTTGTTTGTTTTTGTTTGGTTTTAATTTGGTTTGGGTTGATTGGTTGCTTAGTTGGCTGTGTGGGTTTTTTGTTTGGTTGGATTTTTTGGAAGGGTTGATTTTGTTTGTTGTTTTTTTCTTTGTTTCTTGTAATGACTTTTAAGTTATGCAGAAATTGTGATATTCAATTTTCATACTTTATCAGAATATTCCTAGTCTCTTATCTTGTCCCTATCTTTTACTAATCCCATGCTAACTTGATTTATAATTGAGAAAAAAAGATTTATTTTTAAGGGGAGAATGTATGTTGGAGGACTGGAAAGTGATCCTAAAGAGCTGAGTTATTGGTTTGAAAGTGTAAAGTAGACTGTGCAACATATGTGCAGCTTATTCCATTATTTTGCTGCTTATTCAGTTGTTGAAAGAAACAGGATTTTCTCCTGATTATATTTGCAACATATTAGGAAATCAGGAGGCAGATTATGAACAACACATAGCATCATAAAGAAGACTGAAATTAATGTATTATTGATAACAGAACAATATAAAAAACTGAGCATGCTCTAAAAGAGGTAGATAGGGGATGATATATTCTAGAAACATGCTGAAATAAATATTGAAGTGGCTCAAAACGTTTTTGCCTTTTTTTTTTCAACAGATTTGGAGTCTGCAAAGCAAAAGATAATGCACCATTAGAGGAAAGAAGAGAGATAATTTAAACTAAAATTCTAGTGGACATTTACCCATCTCAATTAACCTCTATAAAACTTGTTACTCTTGTCAGTCTCTCTCAAAAGCAACCCAGGACTAAAATAGCAAAGTGCTATAGGTCAGGTTGAGGTGCACTGGCAGAGTTACGTGAAGGGATATACACCGAACCTGTCTGCACTATGCTCAGTTCCAGACAGAGTTATTATAAGCTCCTCTTTAATGAGCACTAAAATTCAGTCACACATTTTTAAAAAAAGAGCATGTGTTCTTAAAACATCATTGTTTCATGTTATAAAAGTAAAACAAAAATTCTTTGAAAATATTTGGAAAAAAAAATTACAGCTTGAATACCATTGCAAATGATGTCCTTTAATGTTTTTTTAATTACACCGTTTAGCTTTATTTTTTCAGAAATGTGACGCATTTTACAGCTGAGAAAAAAATACAATATATTCACAACAGTC